>NW_008649018.1:347567-350229 GCF_000247585.1 Phytophthora nicotianae INRA-310 | reverse complement strand
GCTCGTTGCTGGCGATCTAGAATTGATCGCAAGCTCAAGCTTCGCAATTTCATATACAGTAGTGATGTCGCATTGCGTACCAAATTTCATAGCCATCTTAATTGAGGCCCCCCGTAAAGACCCTGCGGGTTGTTACAGGCATTTCGAGTTAAAAAAGGACGAGACTACAGTACAGGTTATTTTTGCATAGCCGTGTGAATCCTGGCCGTTTATACTTCCAGCTTGAGTCCAGGTTAGTCTAGGTCGAGTACCGATTAATCCTTAGACGAGAAAACAGGGCGTAATTTAATAAAATAGATCACCGTAATTTTTCTGTGCGTGTTTTGTTCGATTGTATTTAGTTAAAATGCAACTGAGTTTGTTTGCAAAATTTGATTTGTTTATATGTTGTAGAATTGTATGATGGAGTTCAAGATCTGCTATCAACGCTGTAAATGGAAACAGTTCTTCCTGCTGAATCTCGAAGGTAGAAGGGAGAGCCAAACTTGCCACGTACACCGAATCGCCGAGAGGATCATACATGAACAAACTATTGGTGTCCAACTTTATGACAACCGTAGTCCAGTGGCAGCCGTCATAGTTGACGTGTATCAAAATGTAGTTTGTTTTGGTCGACACGATCCTGGCAACAGCTTCTTCTGAGAGGGACACCTTCTTGCTTTTCTTGTTCAACTTGATGTCGGGTGTGACTAACACGACGTTGGTTGTTTTTGACCAAAGGCTGCCTATAGCTTCGAAAACGCTCGCCTTAATCCATTCACCAGGCGTGACTTGATATAGATAGGAGTAGTACATCTCCGGGTGCACATCCGCATTTGCTATCTCTTCGTGCCCGAGGATTTTCTGATACAAAAGTTCATATTAAAAAGATACCCATTTCTACTCAACCCCATCTGTAGTGCAGAAACCCGACTAGACTGGGAGGGATGACTTACCAATGGTAAGTTACCATCAACTTTCTTGCTCGTGTGATGTGCAGTGAAACAATTTCGACGGGAAGACAAGCAAAAAAGCAACTGGCAGGTCGAACAAACTACTGTTGTCTGAAACTTGTGCCCACTTTGTCTGCACAACTCGCATATTATCCGACGCTCTTGAAAAACTGGAAGATGCACGCTAAGGTCCATAACAGGCAGCTTTTTGGACGACTGGTTGATTAGTTCCCACGCGAGATTTAGTCGAAAAGATTGATGCGTCAACGAGGTTCTGCTCGCTCGAGCGCAGACATTTTGATGGTAGATGTATGAATTGATAACAATAGTGTCTAGCATCCAGTAGAAAATTGGCATCCACGCACGAAAAGAAATTAATTGACTGGCGTAATAAGCGCGATATTGATCTGCAATATCGACGCCGTTCATGTAGTGATTATAATCATATGTAGTGATTAGACTCGTAGTTGGCACGTAGACAGGAAACAATTGGTTCCAATTTACTAGACCAGTGAGTTCCTTCAGCAGTTCTATCGGAGAGGTGCAAGCCCCACCGAATCTGTTCAAATCGGTCTCGGCTCATGTAAGTAGTGAAGGGATAAGAGGGAAGGGAAGCCTTGCGTGCCCAGCACTCTCGGGGACGTGGAACGGGATAAATACCCATGTAAATCACAATACCTAGCCATGTCATCAGCTCATTTATGCTTAGAGGCACCCAATTCTTAGCTACAATGATCACTGCGTACTTATTAGTGTTCTCCACAATGATTTTGAGTATTTCAATAGTGAAAAACCGGTGAAAAACAGCCAGGGGAGAGGAATCAACGTCCGCAACGGGCTCCGCAAACACTGCGAACGCGTCATGCACAGCTTGTCTGCGCTCAAACGGTGTATACGTGAGTTCGCGAGCATCCATTCTGCGCAGATCTGTCAGCCAGCTCTGTACTTTTTCGTGTGCACTGTCAAAATGGCCCTTTTGCAGGTGCCGGCGGCAAGTTTTGCTTCGTTTGGAGCGACTTGTCGACTATTTCTAGCGGTCTTTTTTTTTTTGCTGAACACGTCTTATAGCGCGCTATCGAGTGGCTGCTTTAGATTTGATGAAAAACACGCTGTTTCTGAAGAGAAAGGGCAGAATGCATATTTGCATTCTTCGGGCACGAAGAGATAGCGTACTAGTATGCGTGCTACGTTTCATTGTGCAAAAAACGCAGCTAATCTTACAATGAGAAGCAACAGTGATGGCAATAGAAAATTCTTTCCATAAAAGGTTCACACTTTTTTGATTTCAAATTCTTTCAACGAACGTTTGAACACTAAAACGAAGAAAAACCCTTTCTAATCGAATAGAAATGCATTGGAGCAACTACATCAGCAACGCTAATAATAGCCTCGTTCAGGTTGAAGCTTAGATGCGTTTGCGAATCGCTTTCGCACTCTTGCTTTAAGAATGGACAATTGGACCTCAAGGAAGCAAGCGCAGATGGAGGATGCACAGGTGATGCTCCGGACGCCGGGGTCCCTGTCGACGCTGTCTTTATTAATCCACACATACCCAACGCATTGCTTGGCCGGAGGTTTGCCGCTTGCCTTTGTCCTCCTTCACGACGTACTTTGGTTTACTGAATAGAGGCCCTTTTTGTCATTTCATCAAGTAGCACGCTTTTCGTACCTAATAATACGGCATTTCGAACGTTTTTGAAAAAAGTTTGAAATCCAATTGAAGTTCGTTT
>NW_008649018.1:344567-345671 GCF_000247585.1 Phytophthora nicotianae INRA-310 | reverse complement strand
TAGAGGCCCTTTTTGTCATTTCATCAAGTAGCACGCTTTTCGTACCTAATAATACGGCATTTCGAACGTTTTTGAAAAAAGTTTGAAATCCAATTGAAGTTCGTTTAAACATTCGTATTGCCATCCCTGGAAGCAGGGGCTGGTAGCGCACACTTGCCGTGAACTGCAAGGATAAGATGAAAGGGGTAGGGGATTAGTTCAAATCAAGGAGATGTGCACTGAATTTTATTTTATTTGCATTTTTCAAAATTTCAACCTGGATGCATTGTCACACGGCTATGTAAAATCACCCTGGACTGTAGGTTTTCCGAAAAAAAATTAAAAGAATTTTGCACTTCATCATTTCTTAAATTTTCTTTTCTTAGAGTCGAAACTGGCATCATATTACAGTATCAGGCCAGAAATGTCGCGATTCGGGAGAGGATTAAAATGTTAATAGTTTATGTCAATACTCATATCCTCACAAAGGTGATTAAAAATGGACGTGCTGTCGATAGTGGAAATTTCTTGCCAAAGGGGGCAGTTTTCGCCCTTCGATGAGATCACGGTGCCACCAGGCTGGATTTGACAAATATTTTTGGATTATTATTTGGACCACATCTTGGAAAATTGGCTGTGAAGTTGGCGATTGGTTGAGTCTTGCCAGGCATGTTCACGCGATGCCGGAAAATTCTCAAAGCAATCCCATAAATTACAAGTGTTTAACTTCAACCATGATGTGGTTGGTCATGGTGCATGAAGGATGCAAGAGTAAAATTAACCAGCATCGGCGCGCGCTCTTTAGAACGCTGACGCAGCGAAAAGGTCGCCTATGACGGTTCGCGACAGTACGGTTAACTGGGGGGTAGTGTGTAGCGTGGGAGGTTCATCTATATGGCTCTGATCGCGCTCCATCGGTACCGGTCGGTCACGACAGACACGGGTGCCAATCGCTCCATCGGGTTCGTTCAGTGTTGACGTATATATATGTACATATACTAATCTAAGTATGGAAACACATAAGCACAAATATCTTCGTTTGGTATAATTTTTACTGGACTAGTATTGCCAATTCGTTCTTGCTGTGGTCCTTCTTATCACAACGGAGTTGCTTTCTGCATGGTG
>NW_008649018.1:340944-341467 GCF_000247585.1 Phytophthora nicotianae INRA-310 | reverse complement strand
AGTGGCAATGAAGTACTTGTATAATAATGACCAACACAGTTGGTATCGTGTTGATGTACTCACAGATCGTCGTCTACTTCACGTACACAACGATACGACGGTTGAGCTTGAGGCAAACAAAAGAAACGACTTTGTAATATTTTTGTTTTACCCTTCTTCTCCACCAGCTGTCGCGGTCTCTCTCCGTAGGATAGTAGATGCCTTCGGCATTACAGCAGTGATTATCGCCTTAGTCAAACTTAACCCCTCAACGGCGGACATTTTTGTCCTCCTTTATGCTGTACAGGAAGGTATTGCATGACTTGATTTCAGTATGGTTTAAATCCGCAAACAACAGCTCCATTCAGTTCATGTATCGATTTAACAGGATGATTGGTCAAATATTATCACCAATAATGGTTGTGATTGGTTAACAATACGCTTATCGTACTGTTGTCTAACCATATGATTTCAAATTTTGAAAAAAATCAGCAAATGCCGCACACCACACAATCAAGAATCCCCCACCCACTCACCCCTCAAC
>NW_008649018.1:335944-337324 GCF_000247585.1 Phytophthora nicotianae INRA-310 | reverse complement strand
TTACCTTTGCGAATTATTAGTAGAAAGGTTAGCAACAAAGCGAACAGAAAATACGCAAATTTAATTATGATTTCAGTAAGGAATACTGGAATCAACTTGAACTATTATACCATCCAGGAGGGTTTACGAAGGTGCCTATCCTGTTCTTGTCAGCACCCGCGCTTAAGGGGTTAAAATATGAATTCTAGGAGAAGTCTCTATGGATTACCGCAGTTACTCTAATTATCGGGATCTACAGTCGCCTTATAGCCTTGGCTGAACACGAAAGAATCAGATCTCCACGTCGCTCACACGATAAGTTGCCGGTCGCGAGTGGTTGAAGATGCAAGAATGGATATCGGAACGAGAGAAGATGCAAAAACATATTTCGAGATGGGAGCAGAACGAGCGTGTTAGTCGCTAGGCAAGCGGTGAGCAAACGGAGCAAGATGGAGAGCAAAACCCGAAGCACCAAGAAGAGGCTTTGGGCTAGCAAAAGGCGCGCGACTGGAAAATTACCAACGAGTCCACTGATCCAATCTTGCAAGTCGCCCTTCAATACGTCGTAAATTATGCTAGGGAGGTAGACGACGGTCAAAATCAGCAGTGTACTTAACAGATAAACTAAAACAAATCCAACCGTCACTCACGCGACCAAATACGACCATGACTGCCTCATATACGCCTCAAGCGTAGCGACGTTGGGACTCACACAAAGACGCACAGAGTATAGTGACATGCATCGCACCACTTGCAGCATAAGCGTCTTAGGGTTCCGAACTCGTCCTCGTAGTTCTTCAACACTGTCTTTGGGACAAGGAAGATCAAAGTAACCATAGCGAGAGCACCCTAAGTAGGCAACATGGTCGAAGCTTCATTGGATCGAGCCACTTCTATATAGCGTTATACACAGGGGTGTCAAGCGAAAGTCAGTCTTCGTACAACGTATTGCACGCTCACCAGAAATATGCAAGCCGCGTCCTGAAAGCTCGATGTCCCCCCCCCAAACTAATGTACACAGCAAGGGCGGGTCGATAGTCCAGCGTATTACCCATGACATCACAATTAGCAATAGGGTGGAAGAGAGAGAGAAAGAGAGAGAGAGAGAGAATTGTGAAGGTACTTTTATATGTTTCTGGACCACGGAATTGGCTGATGACATATGCGTGGGCAAGAAACTTACGGTTTGAAACAAAAATCTCAAACTGGATATATAATCCCATATGGCTACTTTATTAACGGTGATTTTGGACTTGCAAACTGAAGAATGCAGCTATCTAAAAAATCACAAAGCAATTTTTACAGCATTCATTGTTCGTTGTTTATGCCAGTAAGTACACAGTTCAACATGAAAGACAGGTATTTGTCCCTTGCGTATGACAGCTCCTTCGGATCTAGTTT
>NW_008649018.1:330454-332124 GCF_000247585.1 Phytophthora nicotianae INRA-310 | reverse complement strand
GACCAAGACTTGAGGGGACGTTTGATGGAATCCAGACCGACGACGCAAAACTTCGTAACCTCCTCAACTCCCATCTCGAGCCTTTACAGGCCCCTGTCCCCAACTTTGAGAAGAAGCAACAATTGCACAACAAAGTGAAGTCATACATACCCAAAGAGTACACATTTAACCCACTCTACGCTGCACCTAGGAGAAGAGAAACTAGCGAAAAAAGCCAAGCAGATTCGCCGCAAGGCAAGCGCTCAGAAGAAAAGATGATGCTAATGACTCGGAAAAAGCCAAGGCTACAGTCTTGGACCAATGCGATGAACACCAACCCGAGAATTACGACAGCATCAACTTTGCGTTGGATAGCGCAGTTAAGCCCAAACCTCAAAAACAAACTCGGAAGCGCGCACGGAAAGATAAGTAGGCCCGGCATATGTTAGCAGTACAACGGCATGATCCTTCCGTCCAAGTACCCTTTTCTTTTTTTGATAAATGGGCTTATTGTATCCCAAAAAAATCAAAACATACCTCTCAGCTTTTTTTCTCCTGTTTCTAAAGACGCTTATTTGAAAGTGAAGCAACACGAAATTGAACCTGGGAATAGGCGCAATCGATTCAGCTGCGAAAACTAGTCAAATGTAGCACAAACAATTTTTTGCAAAAAAAAAATGTTTTTTGAAGGAGACAACTTTTCTAGACTACCGAGGCTCCGCGATTTTTTTTCCACTTTTAGCCGGTCTAAATACACCATCAGAAAGAAGAGGCATCCCTCTTTTGAATGGTGTGCCTAAATCGCGATTCGTACATAGGTTCGTCAGCATCGTTTCGTTTGACGCGGTCTCATATATATTAAAAATGTGCACAACAACGCAGCGTACATTGTGCTAGTAAATCGAGTAGGATCCTCGTCGATCACGTAATACCAGGTTGCTTAAAAACATATGATGCGAACTTGGGACAAGTTGTGTCTGATATAGAGCTGGCTCGCGATATTGGCAAATACTTTTCTTGACACCACTCGCAGGGTTAAGCCATCATTTCGTACAATACTTTCCACGTTTTTTTCTTATTTGAGCTCTTGGTGACACGCTTTCTTCGTGGCCTTACAGCCTTGCTACTGGCGTGGTGGAGCTTGTTGAATTCGCTACTGCCACTAGTTCCCTTTTTGTGTTCTCACGCTGCTTTGAAGAATCGAAGATCTCTTGAGCTGACAGCTCACACGTCTTTTTATCGATGTGAGCGTGAATGTAATATATTCTGGCCCGGCTGGACCGGGATCTTGAGGATTTAGAATAACCAACCTTACAGCTTTTCAGTAACTGCAATTATATACTGACGAGGCAAAATCTTCTGACCCCGCTGGTATGCGATCCCCTTTTCTGTTGCAAAATCAGGAATACTATTGAGGCAGATTGACAGTAGTTTATCTTAGCCAATGATGGTTCCATCTTGCGGCCGCTGCTTTAAAGCTCTAGAACCTCATACTCCCAGGTTTTTACCACGCATGGACGATTTCCGCCAATAGTGATCGCCCCCTTAATGTGATCCAGGTCGGGACTAAAAGTTTATATGCAACCGCGCTTTGCCATGGCCAAGGGTACGTAAAAGCTAATACAGTCAGTGTTTTTGGCGAAGGGCTTGTCCAGGAGGGAGGGAGGGGGGAATGAGACTGGATCTATGAC
>NW_008649018.1:323834-324314 GCF_000247585.1 Phytophthora nicotianae INRA-310 | reverse complement strand
CTTGGATACTCGTTTACCTCCTTGAGTCTTGACACGTGCACGATGGGGTAGAAGCGGTATCCGCTCTTGTCCGGTAACTCCAACTCGTACGCGAACTCTTCGACCTTTCGTTTGATCCGGAATGGTCCATGCCACCGATGTGCTAACTTCTTGGTGAGATCGGGTTTCACGCGTTCCATGTAGAGCCACACTCTGCCTCCGATCTCGAAAAGAGACCTCAGTGGGCTCTCTACAGCATTGTTCGAGACTGACAAAGCTTCCATGTAATCCACCGAGCATCTATTTTCCCTCGGTCCTGATACAGCGGCTTTCTCCTGTCGGCTTGGCGCTTCGTTGTGTTCTTTGGCTCTTCGCTCCTTTTCTACCGCTTGATAGTCCTTGGCCATAGTCAAAGCAACTTCGTGTTGTCGGTTGACTTCGCGACGCCACGCTATCGCATCGGACTGTCTATTGGATCCTCGTCCGAGTGATGAAGACATC
>NW_008649018.1:322473-323734 GCF_000247585.1 Phytophthora nicotianae INRA-310 | reverse complement strand
CGGCCCGCAGTGCTACCGTCGGCGAGCTTTCCTCCATGGGTTCGACCGTTCCTCGATCTCGAGTTCCGCGATCAAGGAGCTAAGAAGTGTTTCGAGCAGGTCCTGAGCACTGTGTTGCCGGATCCCACTCCAGGTGATATGACCATCCATGTCACTCTCGATCCGCTGAACGCATTCTTCGACTACACGAACCCAAGTCACCCATGGCAAGTCGATCGTCAGCTCCTTCCCGAAGATCCATTCTTCTTCAGCATGGAAGTATTTGACCCTCTTGCCCCGGTTTCCAAGCGAGCTCCACTGGAAACCGTATTCACCGCCTATGGGCGAGTTTTCGTGGTGATAGTCCCATGCCAGATCTCGGCTTTGCACTTTGGGAGCGTCGGTTCTGGATCCTCGCTGCCGCTGTTGAAAAGGGGTTCACCGTTTGTTCCCAAGACAACCGACTGGCTCGCGGAGGTTACTGCGTTGGTGGGTCGACACCCGTGGCGTGCAAACTGGGTGTACCGACCGTTCGATCACCCGTACAGCACGACCTACGTGCCATGCACTCGAGAGGCTCGGATCTTCTGCCCTCGCGGTGTTGATGCCGCGATGGCTAACCAAATTGCTAGGGCGATCATTGCCAACCCGTGTTTGCAACCTCCTGAGTTAATCCCGGACTGGCAAGATCGCTATCTCACGGGAGCAGTGCCTGGTGATTCGACTGCGGCTGCGTCGACAGTAGACAGCGGTGTCGACGATTCAAGTACTTCCGCTCTTCCGCCCGCAGCTTGCTTGTCTTCTCGCAATGAAGAAGAGAAGGAGAGCAGCGGTGACACATCTCGGGGCGTGCTTGCTGAAGCTGCTCGGCGACTCTCGTCTGATTGAACACTCGGTGCTCGTCTCTTCACCTTCGTCTGTTCTATGCCGATCTCCTGCGGGCAATTCCCATCATTCTCTCTTAGTAGTCGAAGTTTCACACGCTTTCATGTCTTCTTTCTTTAATCCATTTTCAAAATCGTAATCACGTTCACATAAATCATCATATACATATGCAAGTTGTTGGTACAGTAATTTTTTTCGTCTGCTATCTCAGGCTGCACCGCCCTGTGAACAGTTCACGCGTGTTCAAGCCACGCTAGTCCTCGTCAGCGACCTGAACCATCTGCAGCCGACGTTCGCTCTTCTTGGCCAGCAGATAGGCGTATAACAAGCCTCCACACGACAGGTTAGGTGTTGGCTCCCAAGTTGGTTCATCATAGCCGACCCATTTGGCTTTGAA
>NW_008649018.1:318264-318707 GCF_000247585.1 Phytophthora nicotianae INRA-310 | reverse complement strand
GCACGGCCGAACAATGACTTGGACTTGCGTACCCAGGCTAGTGTCGAAAACCTTGTATACACATGTAACCTCTTCCCAGCTAGCTGCGTGTAGCACGTCTTCAAGAGCAAAAGGAGCGCTAGTACTTCTTTTTCTGCTAGATGGTAGTTCATCTTAGAGGCCTTGAGCACTCGACCGAGGAATCGTACGGAGTGTAACTTGCCTTCGTGTTCTTGCATAAGTGTTGTACTCAACGCCAATTCATTGGCGAAAAGCACCACATGGACATCCTTTGCTCGGTCGAAGTGCTTCAAGATTGGAGCCTCGTCTACCTTCACTTGTAGTGCCGCGAATACTCGGCGAGCTACTGATAGATCGCCACTCGGTCCAAAACCTTCCTCTTTCAGCTGGTACAGTGCTGCACCATAGACCGCGAAGTCTTGGATGAATCGGCTATAGTAGTT
>NW_008649018.1:316878-318164 GCF_000247585.1 Phytophthora nicotianae INRA-310 | reverse complement strand
TGGGGTGTAACTTGCCTTCGTGTTCTTGCATAAGTGTTGTACTCAACGCCCATTCATTGGCGAAAAGCATCACATGAACATCCTTTGCTCGGTCGAAATGCTTCAGGATTGGAGCCTCGATCACCTTCGCCTGTAGTGCCGCGAATGCTCGACGGGCTACTGAGAGATCGCCACTTGGTCCAAAATCTTCCTCTTTCAGCTGGTACAGTGCTGCACCATAGACGGCGAAGTCTTGGATAAATCGGCTGTAGTAGTTTAGTGCCCCAAGGAATGACTGCATCCCTCGCCTGGTCGTTGGGAACGACAACTTGGTAATGGCTGCAAGCTTCTTCGGGTTGGCCCTTATTCCTTCCGGCGAGACCTCATATGACAGGAAGTCTACTTTCGTTTAGCAGAAAATACTCTTGGTGAAGCTGATACTTATCCGACATTCGGCAAATTGAGCTAGCAATCTGTCTAGCGTCGCCAAACAGCCGTCGAAATCTTCGCCACCGAGGCAAATGTCGTCCACAAACGACTGGCGTCCAAATACTGGCACCAGCGTCGATTCATCGGGTTCTCCATTCTGAAACATGTCGGCGATAGGATCGTTGACCAGTCGTATTTCTGGGTCCGTGTCCACCGATGCTTCCCGATCTGCCTTAAACTTGGTTTGAAATGAACCATCGATGCTGGTCGCTCGACGTTCTTTGGCTTTTTCTTCAGCTGTACTCATCAGCTCCGAGTATTTACACCATCCTCCTTTAGGCTGGACGAAACCCCACAACGCGTTATCGATCATGTGTTGGTATATCATAGGAGCGTTCTTCAACCCAAAGGGCATCCTTAGCCATTCGAAGTGCCCTAGTGCGCAAACAAACGCAGACACTTTACGCGCTCGTATCGTCCTCATGATGGCCCAGAAGCCGCTAGCCGCATCCAGCGAGCAGAATCATAGGTATCTCTCAAGATCTGTCAGCAGGTCGTCCACGAGTGGCATCGCATACTCCATGATTGCGGTGATGACGTTCACCATCTTGTAATCTATGCAGAGCCGTATATCCAGACCATACTTTTCATCCCAATCGCGATCGGCGACGCCCATGGGCTGTCCAAGAAAACAATGAGCCCAGCCTTAAGCAGGGCCCTCAACAATTCGTACAGCTTGCCGAGGTAGCGGAGCGGCACGTGTCGGGCACGCTGTTTGATTGGGGCGTGTCCCTGAGTGTCGATGTCACATACCACACCGTACGCTGGTAGCGGTAACGCGTTGCCGCTGGCAATGAGGATTCGCTCATTCTTCTTCA
>NW_008649018.1:312590-314117 GCF_000247585.1 Phytophthora nicotianae INRA-310 | reverse complement strand
GTTTATTTATCGGTGGACACGTTGCGACTCGAGGTGAATCCACAGTTGACATCATTAAGCTTCTCCAGCGATCACTATGTGGAGTTTCCATCGAAAGCCAGATCCGTTTGCCTGGTACTTTGCACTGCTTAGACAGGGGCTACCAATCAGAAGTTGTCAATGAACACATTCAGAGCGTCGGAGGAAAACTTGTTGGCACTTTCAAGCGAACAACCAAATTCCCTTTCACTTATGGAAAGACGGCTACTCCATTACAGCGAGAGGTTGAAGAAAAAGGTGAAAAATCTGCCTACTGGGCTGCGCTTAAACGTTCTGGGGGTAAGCGCACTAATTCGTCAGCGGAACAGGCCTACGCATTAGGGTATCGAGATGGACTTGGCAGTGTGACTCTTTGTTTTACAACAGAACGAGAGTTTGGGCCTGGGAAATGGTCGTTCGTGTGTGCTAAAAAGGATAAATCGGACGATGCACCTGCTGAAACCAATTTTTCCGCATTCGAGAATGGAGTAATAATACTTACGAAAGCGCAGCGCACACCTGATTGGTTTTTGTTGCGCAAGTTTCGTGCCACTGGATCTGTGGTTAGCCGAATATTTAACTACATCGCTAAAGATGCCCCAGATACAGCGAATCCTCGTGATCCAGTGACAGATCCTGACGTCGAAGCGATTATTATGCTTCTATCTCTCCGAACAAATCAGAGACACGTTGCGCCTCCTGCTGATATTAGTACTATCGATCTGGAGAGCAAGTCACTGGAAGAACTAAAGGTGCTATGCAGGGAGCGAAGTCTACCCATTTCTGGTACTAAAACGGTTTTGAAGAATCGTTTACGAGATATTGACACTACAATAAATTCGACTAAATCGACTTCATTGCTTGGCGAAATTTTGTCGGCATGGTTCATGAAGCCTGTCACTTCATCGGCAATGAAGATGGGAACACACAATGAACCAAATATTGCTTCCCACATAAAGAGCTTTCTTCAAAACTCCGGGTTTCAAGTTAATGAGACAAAGTCATACGGATTCCTATGCTTGTAAGCGCTGGCCATACATCATCTATTGAAATTGTTCTAACATGTTATTGTCTAGACGTGATATGCCCTTTGCAGCGTTTTCACCAGATGACATAGCACTGATGACATCAACTATTTGAGGTCATTTTATTTGCGGTCTTGGAATATAAAACAAGGGTAACAGACGAAACTCAGCGGCAAGAAGAAAGCTTAGCTACTTCCTATGGTGCTTTTGCATCGGTACAGCTGGTATCGAGTGGGTACGCGTATAACTTCAAAGAGATTATTCCCGACGCAAGCCACAGAAGTCAAATTTTACACAACATTGTTTGTGGAGGAGTACAAGATGGATTTCTCGTGTACGGTTCAACTACACGAATTATACGAGTTGTACACGTATTTGTTGGAGAGTCTGTTGCGAGTACATACCGTTCTGCGCTTCAAGTGATTTGCGACGCGTACATGAAATGGGTGTACAATGACACAGCAATGATGCCGCATATTCCCTT
>NW_008649018.1:309113-310160 GCF_000247585.1 Phytophthora nicotianae INRA-310 | reverse complement strand
TTTCTTTCTGCTCAGGCTCACCAGATCTTAGGCGATGCAGAACGTTGCTCATCGTACACTTCCTACCAAGATTACAAACAAAAGCTGCCAAGTTTTCGTTCGTTTTGTCGTGACGCTGCAAAATGTCTGGCCTCGGCAACACCCCTACCTGTAATCTTCGCAGACCCGCCCCCAGCAGAAGAATGTGGAGGTGAAAACATCACCAACTCAACCAGCTTGAGTTTTCGGTACAAAAAGCGAGAGCAATTCAATTCTAACCCGACTCTCAAACAGCTTCGACTTTCAAAAGCACACAACCATTTACTGGTAAGTACAAAGTGTTGATGAGGAAGAGTACGAGTTGATAACAGCGCTGATGTTGAATAGGTTCCGATAGAAGGTGAAAACGTACAACTGTCGTGTGTGATGTGCTGTACGTTAAACCACGACAGTGAAAATGCTGAGCATAGTCGCAAAGGATTCAAGACGCGGTATATGTGTAGCAAGTGCACGGTACCGCTTTGTCGTATCCTCCGCTGGAACGGTGAGGAATCGTGCTTCACCAAGTTTCACAAAGACAAGGTACTGGTGAACCCTTGCAACGTCCCGGAGCAACTCTGCACGACCCGGAAAAACGACAATCGAGCTCCACCCTAATCCAGAAAGAGGAAACGATCACCGGGCATCCCAAATCGCCGATCTAGCAGCACTCGGATTCAAGCACAAGAGCGACGGCGATCGTTGCGTCTACACGACTTGCGTTAATGGTAGCAACTCAGGTTTGTCCTTGATTCAAGGACAAATTTTTGTCCTTGAGTTAAGGACAAAATCCACATGAGAAGCTCTCCAGAACCCCTCACTTCAACAGTCCAATGAAATCCACCACGCCTTCGAGCGGCGCCTTATCTAATTTAATCTCGTCTATTGACATGTTTTATCTACCTGACAGCCAGCTTTTGGCATTTGGGCTTCGGTTGAGGTCAAACGGAGCTCCTAGAAATTGGTCCTTTTTTGTCCTTAACTTTTCGGGTGTTGGGGTTAACACCTCCACCGAGGTCTGTCGTCCTC
>NW_008649018.1:304738-305528 GCF_000247585.1 Phytophthora nicotianae INRA-310 | reverse complement strand
CTTGGACATCTTGTATCGTGGTCACCACCTGTCGCATGACCGAGCGTTCGTGGCTTGAGCAACTTGAATGTAGCCACTTCAGCGATTACTTAGAAATCGCTACACCACAGTACCAGCTGGGCGATGTAATATATTTACATCTAGACGACTAGGTGTGACACGCGTACCGAGGGAGCTGATGATTGACCTGCTATGGCATTGAACCATTGATGATCGCTCTGCCTTTGGGTGGCTAACTACGGGAGGACGGGAACTTGGGCTAGGCCAAAGTTCTATCTTATCAATTCTGGATATTGGATGTTACATGGGCTTCATTCCGGAACGGCTTGAGAAAGAGGAAAAATCCGTTTCATAGTCGTCTCCATCAAAACGAAAGGTATTGCATTACGAAGGACCCTGTTTGTCGATGATCAACTCGTCATATCGACGTCAGACCGTGGTTTGAAAACGCGAGCAGAGACAACGAACAAGTTCACCAGGGTGGTATGTTTCGCGCGGAGAAATCCTCCATCGTGTACTTGGTCACGGGAAATGACCACTACCCCGTTGTAGAAATCAACAATAGGCGGGGGATTCCACAGCCGGCACGGGTGGTGACATCAGTGGAAAGATTTGAACATTTAGGTGTGTAACGTGTGAGTGAAGGCCAGTGCATCACTCCCACCGACGTGGGCAAAGTTGTGTGCGGTCGTGGAGCGACTGAACATTCTGGGGTTGTCTGCTGCGAAGGTCCGCTACGTGATAATCACATCTGGATACCTTGCCTTCGTTACCGTATGGTCTTAAGCGA
>NW_008649018.1:300061-301133 GCF_000247585.1 Phytophthora nicotianae INRA-310 | reverse complement strand
CTATCGTGATATCCATAGTATGCGCGATGAACCAGCTTCCTACCTCGTCAACGAGCTTGTAAAACGTTTATTCCTGTGCTCGGTCTGCACATTCGAATTTTCCGATTGGATTGCTCACCTTACAGTTCATCATCACCCAAGTAGTCACCTGAGTACTGTTCTGGTTGTAAAACATCGTTTAGGATTGCATTACGGATTAATATTTCCTGATGAGTGGTAGGTGGCAGTACCGGGCTCCCGTATGGTGTCGGTACCCACCCCGTTGGAGCCTAGACTGTGAGAATCAAAACCCAGCAGCTCCCCTTGTCTCCTAAATTGATACATCACTGTCCACTTCCGATGCCTCATCTTAGCTGTCTACACCCCGCTTGAAGCATCCCCCGCTGGCGGTGCAGCGCCATTGGCACTCGTTACCTCCTGCCCTTTGGCAACATCGCCTGTGATCACAGCCACGTCCACCCACGAGAGTCCAAAACCCACTACAATACAAGAATCCAGAAAGCCATTCTGCTGCACTATGTAGGCTTCGCCTCGGGATCCGATCTACTGGTGGGTCTGACTCCCTACGCAAAAATTCTGGTCACCGTGAATACTGTCATCCTCTCCTTGCAGCTGCTGGACAGCTGTTTTCATGACATTCGCCATTTTATCCTCCAACATTGGCAGGAAGTTGATTGATTGCTGACGGGCCTTCGTAGCCCCCACTGTCTTAGTGAGAGCACCAATGCCGCCATGTACTTGGTCCAGTCGTTGCTCCAGTTGCTTCGGTATCATGCTTTCCACCATTGATTCCACGAAGCGAATAGCCGCATCATTGCCGATGGCCACGCATATAACTTGAATATTAGAGTCTTCTGGTGTTAGTTGAGACCGTCTATCTCCCGCGCGATTACCTGGACATGCCCGTCGGAACTGACAAGGATGATCGTGCTTAAAGCAGCCCTGACTGGGGCGTTGGGTTTCGCGGTCCATATCGCGGTAATGCCGATATGGAAAGAGTCCGTTCCATTTCCCCAAAACTCGGAAGTGCTTCGTCTTCAGCGTATCGACTAGCAAGCTCCGCTACCGCATA
>NW_008649018.1:296287-298631 GCF_000247585.1 Phytophthora nicotianae INRA-310 | reverse complement strand
AAACGGATGACATTGCCGAAGAAGTCCACGTCGAGGACGAAGAAGAAGCTGATGATCCTCTGTTCGACGCATGTTTGATCGACGCAGTTGGGGGGTTATCGAGTATTGCGAGCGGTACAATAAGCGCCGACATCCTGAAGGATATGTCAATTTCTGGGTGGGCTAAACCTGCATCATACAGTCGGTTTCCCTACCTGTACCAACCGTATGAGTCACGAACACTGGCGTCTGTCCGAGACGAGTATCCAGGCTTGTACAAAGGCGAATATGGCCCCAGCGCCAGTGCTCTTGAGGCTGCGTCTTCTGTAAGTGGTGCACTGTTCTACAATTGTCCTCCACGATTATGGGAGACTATAGCTGAGGCAAGCAACGAGTATTTCGACGAGAAAATTAATGAAAGAGTGGAAAGCCAGTACGAAAAGCAGAAGGAGAGGGAAAAGAAGAATCCGGGGTTCACAAAAAGTTCACGTGCTGTGATCAAGGCGTCACTTCTTCAGACTTCACCCATCACGGCGCGTGAACTCTGTGTATTTGTGGGGCACCTCATTGCGAGGACAATCTCGCCCAACAAAGGAAAGATTGAGAACCATTGGAAGCCGACCGACGAGGGGGCCATCCCACGCGGCCACTTCGGGCTGTTCATGACAAGAAACCGCTTCATTCACATATCGTGGAATCTACATTTCAACAGCAACAGCGACCCTCGCGCTGCTACAGATCGCGCTTGGAAGCTTCGCTCAGTGATTGATGTTCTCCAAGCTCGCTTCAAAGCGGGATACGTTGCACCTCCTGACGAGGCCATGTTGCCGTCAAGATCGTCGTTCAACAAGTTGAGAGTCTACATGAAGGACAAACCCCATAAATGGGGGGGGGGGGGCAAGTTGTTCATGTTGTGCTGTTCTGCATCCGCTTACTGCATAAGGTTAGTACGAGGAGCGTGCCTTTGGGCACACTCCTTTTTTTGGTTGTAAAGTTCTCTTATCCTGTACCATACACATTACTAACTAGACTATCATGTATCATACAGGTTTAAAGTGTATTACGGCAAGCGGCAATCCAGTGGTACAACGGCGCAAAAAGACACCAAGTCAGGGCCAGCCGCGGTTATCCGAAATCTGATTGAGGTCTTTGGCACAAGTGGACCAGCAGAAAAGCGGCTAATCGTTACGGATCGCTTTTACACGTCACTAGCACTGGTAATGCAGCTTCTGGCGCTGGGGTTCTACAGTATTGGCACTGTGGTGACCAATAGGCGTAGTTTGTGCGTAGAGATTATTGTGAAGAAGACGCAGCCTGCAAGTGTGGGCCGTGGTACGTATACGGTTGTACAATCAACTTTAGTTCCCAGTATACATGCAGTACGCTGGTGGGACAACCGCCCAGTTCATGTTTTGTGCGCCGGTGGAAGCGTCGAGCAGGACCGCGTCGTCCTTCGTGACAAATCTGGCGAAGGGTTGAAGTGGCGTGCCCGAAGATACTGAAGGACTAGCAGACGTTCATGGGCGGAGTCGACGTCCAGGACCAACTCCGTCTTCAAAGGTAAAGTATATCCTGTATGTACACGATAAGGTTTATCTAATCCTGTATTATTCACGTTATTGCAGATATCTACTCCAACTTGCTCTCAAGTACAAGAAATACTACCAATCTCTTTTCTTGGGGTTTCTCAACCTTGCTATTGAAAACACATTTATAGTTTACAATTGCAGACCCGCGATGGAAGGGAAAAACAAAATGAAGCATGCGAAGTTCCTGAAACAGCTACACATGGAGCTGGTGCAGCTCCAAGAGTCTGATTAGGACGTATTGCGCAGCAAAGACGGCAAGCCCACCAGGCTAAGCGCGCACGTGCCTGTTCAGGTGGACGAGTGGCGAGAGGGGAACAATGGCCAAGGAAGGAAGCGCCGGTAACGCGCGTGCAAGGTCTGCTCGGTCCTCAACGGGTCTGATGAGGCTCGTGGGGGGGGGGGACTACCTTCTATTGTGGTGCCTGCAACCACCCCTCTCGATCCCAGCAGCCACACGCAACACGCGTGTACCTGTTCAACAAAGTCAAGCACACGGTAAACGGAGAGGTAGTCTCCTGCTTCCAGATTTGACACAAACACTGGCAGAACGGTACCTTGTTGCCACCATCAAAAGGGAAGGGAGGGATTCGCGCGCAGGCGGCGGGTGCGAACGACAATGGAGCGGCGGCGGGAAGTTCGGAGAGTGGTGGTGACGGTGATGACGCTACCCAACCAGCAAAGAAATGTCACCGCACGACGGCGACAATTTGAGCGGCTGTTTCTGTCGTCAGCACTTACTGGAACTAAGTATTGCTCGCATTTACCTTTCAGGTATC
>NW_008649018.1:291255-294146 GCF_000247585.1 Phytophthora nicotianae INRA-310 | reverse complement strand
GATTCGCAGTGAACATCTGCTCCAGCTTCCCGCGTTGAAGCGTAGTTGGATACAAGCGAATCTTGATAACACTGTTGACAGACTTGCTCTCTTCACTTAACTCTCCCAGCGCGCGTAGATCTTCCCGCAGATCTTCGAACGACGGTGTACGCATCGTTCCCCACGTAGTTGCTCTGAACACATCGGTGAAGTTGGTGACGTCGAACCACGACGTAAGCAATCGATCTACCAGAGGTGGATGATGCGAGTTCTTCTCAACCGCTTGCAACGAATCCGCATCTGGCATCCAGAGATCTTTCGCCACCGCAGGATCGAACCACGTCGATGGATGAACGAGCACTCTCCCGTTTGTGGTTGTCTTCTGCTCTGCAGACTTGGCAGTTCTGCTTGAACGTCGACTCTTAGGCTTCTTCTTGTCAGGCTGATCGACAGTTCTGTCATCTGAAGCTGTCTTCTGTCGCGTAGGCTCAGCAATTTTCTGTGAACGGCGACGCTTAGACTTCTCCTCATCAGGCGGATCGCTCTTTTTTCTTCGCTTGCTGCTCATGGCAACAAAACGAAAATGACGAGATCATAGCGACCGAGCGTGGAAGGATAGAAAATGATTTGTTGCAGTTGAAATTGCAAAATCCAAATGTAGTTTGACGATTGTGATTGGCTTAAAAGTGTACAAACACAGCTGTTTTCCAAAGAGTGACAGCGATTCTCGCACTTTTGTAACGTCACCTCGAACTTCGGTAATGACACATGCTTCGGGATGTACGCAGACCTGAGCAAACTGTTCATACACTGGCTTCGCATCATCGGTTGAAAAAGAGCTCGAACTAGCTGGTTTAAAATCGACACGCCCCCGGCACTTCTCTCTTGCAACGCCGGTTTGGGCGCCTGCATGGCCGGGTGTGTCGCGGCTGGCCTGTTGCCAGCGCCTTAATCGGCCTGTTAGTGCAACTCAAAGAACATGCAAGACAGAAACCAGAAGTGACCAAGAGCATCTTGATTGATCGTGGCACCTGCGGTATCGACTACCTCAATTGCGCGTAAGTAAAGGGAAAATTTTGCACGCCCGTGTTTATTAAATACCTGTTTACCTTCTTACAATAAATGGATTGGAGTCTTGGTGGGATTCTGGGTGACAAGTTCCTTCGAGAGTACTACACAGTGTTCAATTTCCACAATCTAGAAATCGGCATCGCGTGCGGTGGCGTCCCTAAGATGCTCCTTCGGCCTAGTGCTTGGTGGATAAGATCGATATGAGCACTAAACGAGGGCAACACACATTTCACTTGTATGTCGAGACCATGAGATGTGTGTCGTTTGCTATATTTAACGGATCGCTGTTGCCGACGGAAGTTCGGAAACATTCCGGTGTAGGAACAATTCCTGAATTGGTCGACGCAAAAACGAGGTCACCTCACAGAGTAATAGAACATAACTGTATGTCCGTGATGAGGCAGTACAAATAAACTCCGAAAAACGGTCATCGGACCGAGAACCCCACGTAAGGATGTCTACGCTTGCTAGGCACTAGCGCAGACTTATATATCACTCATTTATTTCAACTAACCTTAGTCCCCTCCTTCATTGCTCGAATCGTCAGTTAATCCAATTGGAACGTGTACATATGAACCGTGAATTGTGTAGTCTCGCCTCAGCCAGATTGAGGTCAGAATGCGCTCTCCGCACCTTGACTTGGTGTGTTTTCATCGCCGTTCGAGCTGTCCATGGGTTGGCCTCCAGACTTGCTCCCACTGCTATTTTCATTGCTGTTGCAACTGTTTCTCGAGTTTCTTGCTGCCTCCTTGCGCAGTTTGATCTCCAGAATGCTTTCCATCACCTTCAGATGTTTCTCCTGCAGTGCGATCATTCTCTCGAAGGCGTTTCCCTGCTGCACTCGTAGGTCCGTCATCACCGAAGTGAGTCCAGCAAGGGCTTCCCTCGTATTGGATGCCTCTTTCTGGTACAAGTTTGCAAGGTGGTTCGATGTGGCAGCCGTAAGCCTTTCGATCGCGCTGATTAGTGACGCGTCGTGAACAACCACGGTCGGCTTGAAGGCGTCTTCGCTGGATCCAGAGTCATCCGGGGTCGTGGAATCAGCTTCTGTCTCCTTGTTTTCCTCTTGAATAGTCTTGGCCGCGTGGTGCGCCTTGCGGTAAGACATTGAAGTGCTAGAACCCGATTCTCTGGTACCCGAGGACGTATACACATTACGCAGCGTGCCCCAGTACTCTTTGTACCCGGCACTGCGGCGGTCGAAGACGTCGGTATGACGCATATTGTAGGCGTCTCCGTGGCGCATATTACTGGCATGGTACTCGGCATTGAGTGACCGCAGCTTCTTGGCCACTCTCTCGGTGTTGTTGCCTCCAAGGTCCCCGGTTTCTGTCTGCGCCAACGTTTTCGCTGCGTGTAGTTCCCCGCTCGTGTACGACGCTGGTCCAGCTTGCCGTCTTCGAGGCGCTGAATTCAGAGCGCGGCTCACATCGTCGTGCATGTGACGCCAACGTGCCGAACTGTCGGCTTGCTGCTCCATCGCCGCGCTGTGCTCGTTGGGCGCTGCCTTTTTTACCCGATTTGTCGTGCCTGGAGCCATGAAAGAATGCCTCTCGAAAGTGTGTGTAACAGCGTGTCTTGCCACCCCAGACTCGGTTGTAAGCGGTCTTGCGGAGCTGGGAGATCCAGCCCGGAACACACGGCGCCTCTGCATCGGAGTACCTATCGGCATCGTCGTCGCTGGACGTTTTCCGCTGCTCATCATTCCAACATGATGCGTGCTGCTACCATCTGACATGGTCGTCGCCGGTGTAATTTCCGCAGACGCACTAGATGGTCGCTTGGCTGCACTACTGTGAGCAGTTACTGGTAGCCCACCCTGTCCTGCGTCTTTTGTTTCT
>NW_008649018.1:286310-291000 GCF_000247585.1 Phytophthora nicotianae INRA-310 | reverse complement strand
TCTTGGCTTTGGGGCTTCGTCTGGCTTGGTTCATTCTGCTGTACTTGCTGCTCAGTCCCGGGCTGCTGTGCTTGTCCTTGTTGTTGCTGCTGCTGTCCCTGTGTGGCTGTTGCCTCCTGTTGTTGGGCCTGTGCTTTGGCCTGCTGAAGCCTTTCCTGCTGCTTCTGTAGACGATGTGAATTGGTGCGTTCCTTGTGCACGTCCCATGCGCGAGTACGGAAATTCGAGTTCATAATCACAGGCTTGGGTTTCTTGCCGCCATGCACAGCGTAGTGCACATGACAGATCTTGCACAGCACGAAGCGGCCCTCGTCGTCCACGCTCAGCACGTCTGGGTCCGAGAGGATGCTTGGCGGCCACCAATTGGCCTTGCGCTTGGGCATGGCTGCCTCGGAGCGAAGCTCGCTTTAAGTGCTGTTAGCTTTGTTAGCTTGGGCGTCTCACGCTTGAAGCGTTGCTTGGTCGTCACACCGAGTACAGTGCCTTCAGTACGCTTCGCTCGTGTTCCTCTTGTTACCTATAGTGACAGAGGGAGGCATAGTTCCGTTATGTTCCACCAAAGTTTACATTTGGACAAGGCCCTTGGGTTACTGTGGTTATCCGGCATCCCTCTGACAGCTTAAGACAGATCGAGAGAGGGGAATCGTTCACTCTAGCCATCGCAACTGCCGAGGGGAGAAGGGGGGGTGGGCTTTAGCTACAACGTACGTTTGCTCGCCGAGCTTTCTCAGCTTCCTCAGCTCGTAAGTTGTTTGGATGCGCTTGACTTTGGTCTTTCACTTGGACTTGTTTGTTCCGTTGTGTGCGTCTTTCGTTGTGAATCGAACCTGGTTTTGTACTCATATCTGCGTAAATGAATACTATTCAGAACATAATTTATAAAGGGTTTACAAATATAGAAAGAAAGTTTGACTTGTTATATTATGATTTAGTATTCGCTCTTGTGCGTACTCTCGCCAATAGTCAGGTATCAGCTGATCAAGATACCCACTTCTGCAGTGATTTTGTGAAACCACCGAAACCAGCTGGCGGGACATCGGTCGGTCGGCGTGGACGGTCGGTAAGTATTGTGGTTTGTATACTTTGATCTTCAAGCTTTTGGAAAAGCTTGTCCTGCCAAGCTTCATGCTCGGCGCCCTCCAAGCAGATGGTGTCTCAGCGAGCCAAGAAGGTCATCGATCGATGCTGAGCACTACTGACCACGGGATTGCCCTCCTGATGCGAGGCTGCACATGGACTACTTTAACTAAGCCTTCAGCTAATATACACGTGGCTGCATCCGTGAAGATACCCCAGCACAAGGAGGCCTACGCGCGTGAGACACGAACGCTTCACAACTAATCGGTAACTCATAGATATCTTTAACCCGCGAAACAGCATTTTCCGACTCATCTATCTCCTCGTCTATGTTGTCGATGTCGTTTCCGCTCGTAGCTCCGACTTCGGCTCCGACTAGAGCTCACCGATCGTCGCCTACGACGACTACGGCGGCGATCTCGACTCCTGGATCGATCTCGCTCCCTACGTCTCTCTCGATCCTTGCGACCACGTTCTTCTCTCCGATTCTCAGGAGGTCGTTCTTCTCGTTTTCTTGATCGGGATCTCGTCCGTTTCCTCTTTACTTCCTTTTCCTGTTTGTCCTTTGTCTTCTCCTCTTCCTTCTTCTCCATCAGTTCCTTCAGCTTCCGTCTAATCTGCACATACCCGACGTGCACTTTGCCCCCAAAGTGGTCAGCCAGGCGTCTCTCACTGTCAAATATGCTCAAGAAGGCGCCACAAACATCGCACACGCGCAGCTTCTGGTTAACGTTGTCCACTGCATTCGAGGTCCCCGGATTGCTCTGTCTGAGCAGCTCGCGCCGTTTTTGCTTGAGCATCTCCACCTTCTCCATCATACTCAGCGATCGATCCGCATTTCCTTCTTTCGCCGCCTTCTCGGCTTGTGCCGCAGCATCCTGCATGTCCTGTGTGAGTTGCAGAATTTGCGCCCGGGCTTGTTCGTCGTCTCCATCTTCGGCCAACCGCCGCTGAGCACGCGCGATTTTCTTCTCCACGTCGGCCAGCAGTCTCGACAGTTCATTAGCCAATTCACGCTCGTAACCAAAATCCCGTGTGGACTTCTTTTCCTCGTAGGCCAAGCGCAGCGTTGGGAGATGCAGCGACTTGCAGGTGCCCAAGTCCAGGCGTGTGTTCTGGAATAATTCGCGCGGACACAGACCACATAAATAGGGTTTACAGACTCTAGGATGCCGAAAGTCCATCGTGGCATCGTCGTCCGGCCGGTCGCCGTCGCGATTCAAGCCCATGAGACTGTCGAGCAGCGCGCGCTGAGCGTCCATCGCTGCTGAAGATCTTGACTTTTTGAGGGAAATACTGGCAAATATTACCCTCGGAATAGTGACATAAACAATAACTCTCGATGCTGAAAATAGAATTGTCTCCAACTGTTGCGATTTAACACCGTTTCAATAAGTCATTAGTACACGAGGCATTAATCCCACAATTTGTAACATAAAAACTTAATTTGGATCATATTTGGTGACCAAATACGAAATTCACACCAAGAATGCGTGTTGAAGCTTTGAATGGAGCGAGCTCGCAGCTCCAAGCTACATAGAGTATATTCTGCTTGGAAAGGTCCTGGTTGACACTGTGGGTGGATGTGGACGTCAATTAACGATGACTTGTAAGTATGTGCTATATACGAAATAAAATGTTAAATGCAAATGAACTTTTGTGCAATGCACGAAACAGCCATACTAGTACATGTAGTAGTAGTTTGCCAGCAGTCGAAACCAATTATATATTTTCTTCACTTGTGGTCATTTGAGTAAAGAGTAGGTTGCTGAGTTGGTGGTTATCCGAAAATGCCAGACAACGAAGCGGTGTAGAAAAACCTCCATCCTCAAGTGGAAATACCACGTGGCTGTGGTGAAGTGATTTCGGAGAAATGTGATGCATCCCAGATTAATTGACACACCGTAATCTTGACCGAGTCCGTGGAAAGCACGCGGCCATTGTCACTGTCATAGTAGGCACCGGATGGTGATCTGACACTATTCCAGAAGAGTGACAGGATCGTTCAAGGTTGAAGGGGGGCGAGAGTGGCAAGCAAGGTCCCCACGATCTGGGTCCAGCGGATCTGGATCCTCGGATCTCAAGGCAAGATCGCGATCTCGGTCGGCATTTGGAAAGCAAGGACGATCAATGCTAAGAGGAAACGAAGTGGAAGTCTACGTTACGACAGATAAGTGAAGCAAGTTTAATGAGTGTTCAAGGTGATATACAGAGGTAGAGTCGGTAGCATATGGCAGTCTGGTAGTCGTAATGGTAAGGATTTGGGCTGGGACCACCAGGCTAATACATAAATCAGAGTCGAATTTGCACTGTGGCCCCACGTGTCTAATTTGCATCAGGAAGGACAAGTGACCCGCTGCAGCGAAGGAGAGGAATTATACTAGCCACTCGCAGCGCTAACAAATATAGAGTTAGTTCACCCAGTGTGGGTTATTAATTCCTGGTAATATATGCCAGATCCAAAAACGTAGTGACCTACTCTCAAGTACGGATCCCAGATCAACCGGAGATCATTGCTTGACCCGAGGATTCCTCAAATCTCAACGCCCCCAAGGCCCAGCTATAGAAAGCGGTATGCAAACGTATAGGAAGACCTATTCGGCAACATAACCCAAAATAGGGCAACCCCACGGTCGGATCCAGATCCAGGCCGCTAGATCCAAGCTCGAATAATCGCTTGGGATCTGGACTTCAACGGCAACAGGGCGAAAAGCTTCCGGGCTGCCCCATCCCATTCCCCACGTCTCGCCAACCCAGTAACGCTTCTTTCTGAGGCGTTACCCGAAGAATATGATCCTGCCCATACCGTCGGGTACACAAGGTGAGGAAGTTCAACACAAGATCACGGATCATCGGGGGGCCCCCTCCGCTAGTCAGTAGCTTGGGCCAGGTGGGAAGAGAGAACCAACGATCTCGCGGATTTCGCTACATGTATGGCAAAGATCGCAGTGCCCCTCGATCTACAGCTAACCGAAATCATTAATCTAATCATTCTATTTGTCCTATACATGGAGATCGACAAATACGAAAATGGTGGGTAGTACGGATTGGGACATGTGGCATAACTGCTAAAGGGTATAATTTAAGCTAGAATGGTGAGCTACAAGTCTTTGTCTATATAACGTTTGGGTATCCTCGTGACTTTTGACAACTCCCGATTATACCAGATTCCTTTATAGTATTTAAATGGATGAAGAGACGATGTATGCATCATCTTTAACGAAGCTCAACTAGCTCAGAAAAGCAAACATTTCTGAGCTGCCGTTATTCGACTGGTACTCTGACCGGGTCACATTCCATCCTATTTCCGCGCTTTGTAATAATCAAAAAGAGTCAATGATGAATGGTATTGGTGGCTAAAAGAGTCACTTGTACCTAAAACCTTTTCTTTCGTAGATCTTATTATCAGTATGTTGATTAACACGATGAACTCAGCCAATCTACTCGACAACGCTTCAGTCGAATCACAACATATCGACCCTGACCGAGATGGGTGATGATCTCGAACACCACAAGTTTTGTTCTGGATTTCCTCGCTAAACAACTAGCAAGAACTGAAAGTCCTCGAGTCCAAAGTCAAGCCGGTTGGGCTTAAAATCTACGACAAGGGAAC
>NW_008649018.1:284274-286210 GCF_000247585.1 Phytophthora nicotianae INRA-310 | reverse complement strand
GAGCCACTTTAGTGAACTATAGTATACAAATCTAGGATAGTCGGTATCAAAAGGAGGCATTTTGCCTCCTTTAAGGCGAGTGATTGTCCACCTTCTAATCTCCCAAGTGTGATTTGCTTGGTTTTTCTATGCCCATAATGACCTGTTGTAAACGTACTTGATTATAAAAGGAGTCATTCTGCCTCCTTTAACATGGATAGATCGTCGTACTTAGTTGAAAAGCAGGAAAAGGGGGCATTCTGCTTCCTTTTATCGCGAAAGGGTTAATGTGCTGGACCTTGGTCTCTTCAATATAATTGAAAGCTTCCAAAACCGCGTGTCCAAGATATGAGTGCCGACACGCTGGATAGAACATTTCTGGCTTTGCAGAGCTGTATGATATGCGTGCTTCAACAACAGGTTGGAAATCAGTATACCTTGCCACACCTAGGAAAAGACAAGCCGCGGAGGAGAGATCTTCTTCCTCAAGTACTAAAATGGGAAAGAAGCTTGTACAACAGAGCCAAGACAAAGCTTAGTGAGGCTGGCCGTCCAAGTCTCATCTTCTTTGAGTCTAAGAATAAGTAATACCTGTTAATAGATCTGATCGATTTAACAAAACGAAACTAGTTGCTTTGAGCCTATCATGTTTCATACATCATCCTGTAACATTATTGCTTTGCTTCTTGTTCCTTTTGCTCTTCTCATCCATTTTCTTAGTGTCAGGGAGTACATTGGTCGAGTATTGTTGAAGAACAGCGATATGATCGCAGTTCGTGGTAACTGCAGTGTCAGCGTCTTCTTTGAGAGCGGGGCGTATCTGCACTAACCGTTTTTTTTTTCATTGCAATTCATAGTACAAGGCTTATGTTCGTATCAAAGCTGGATATTAAACGAATCTTGGTAGTCGTCGAAGCCGATTCCATAGGATGATAACCACATGAGTTTTAGGGGCCATGAGCTTGTCTGGATTTCCATTCCATGACGGCAGAAAAGGCCTATCCACCCTGTATTTTCACAATGGCTAATTACAGATCCGAATTTTCGACGAACCAATGTAGCGCGTAGAGTGTCTCCTTCCTCGAACACGATCGATACAATGCTTTTCTTCTTTCAGTGCTTCACGGTAAAGTTATGATCGTACGTCACCGTCATCTCCGACGAGCAAATGATCGAGATTGCGAAAGACCATTGCTACAACATCCGCTTGAACAGTGGGGTATATAAAATGTCTTCACTGAAATTTTGTACACTAACTGGATTACTCTTCCCATATCAGCAGAGAATGTGCGCGATGTAAATCACTCATCGCTTGCGTTCAGGTCTCGGTAGGAACTAATCTCTTCAAAACCTCTCATTGTATACAGGAACTTGCTCTTCAACGCAACTTCTCACTAGTTGTCTGCGCCGACATCTCCTTCAAACTGGACCAATAAATGGATGCGAGCTTCCGTAGCATAAGCGATTACAACCGCCACGTACAGCCGAATCCAGTTGCTGTCTGATCTGTCCCTCTATCGCACGCTCTGTCTAACGAATGTTGTGAGATATCCACGGCTTGTGCTATCGGTAAAAGAGCGTGGCTTAATTAAACTCCATTCTTGATATTATATGACAAAACAGCTTACTGTTAACACATGCATTACTTAATGAGTATCGGGCTGTCCGTTCTATGGGCCCTGACCCCAAGTCATTAGAGAACTTTAGTAGTTGGAACAGCGCGACCTTCGAAATAGAGGAAGTCTGGATAAAATTTTGGTACTCACCGAAGTATTGTTGTAGCCATCATTATGAACATACGTTCCAGGCTGCAATTTGCAGTAGCCTCACCTTCAGCACGGTATCTGTTCTAAAGCAATTATGCAACGAGATAACATTACGAGGCAGATAGCATGAAGAAGAGACGACATTAGTGTCCTCTGGCAAGAACACATCGAAAACAAAACTACATTTCATG
>NW_008649018.1:280440-281929 GCF_000247585.1 Phytophthora nicotianae INRA-310 | reverse complement strand
CCCACTCCTGAGCCTCAATGTCGCAAGCGACCATGTCCCACTGGCCCGGCAACTGGCATTTCTTCGAGTTAACGGTGCCGCAGAAGTCGCAGCTTTAGTAGGCGTTGCAGCAGAACGCGCAGTTAGGCGAGACAATAGTGTCCAAAACGCACTTCTCTGACCGGCACACTGGAGGCTCGAGTTATCGTCGCGTTTCGCTTTGCTGCTGTTCGACATCAGAGGCAGGTCATAGACCAGGTCATTGTTACCTCCCTCACCGACCGAGGTCATTTTCGACGCAACCGTAGAGAGCGTCGATGGCCTCACCGTTCAAGTCCTTAGCACTAGGCATACCGACAACTCCCTCACTTGAGCTCGAGCTGGGTTGGCGGGCCACTCACGCATCTCCGGTAGGCATGTGCGTGCCGTCACCGGTGATCTGGTTGTACGGGCTCGTCCAAGTTTTCACCCAAGCACACGTCCGGGTCCTGCTCCTTAGGCGGTCACTGTTTACCCATGGTTATACCGGTACGCGTGGTCTGCACCGCCACGCACTGGACCAATCGGCAGTCATCGCCGTGGACTCCTCGGTCACCTCACAGATACCCGACGCTTGGTCGGCCACCTCATCGATTTGGCTTAGGAGTCAATTGATCTGCTGAGCAGCACGCAGACACACCATACTCACGATAGGATTCGAACTTCCAGCATTTTCTGCAGCACTGTTTTAAGCCCGCCGTGTCCTTGCTCTATCTACCCCCGCTGCTGGGAGCCCGTCCACCTCTTGGGAAGTCCACGAATTCTGGTTTAAACCTGCCTCCATTCTTTGCCAATGAAACGGAGTATTTAGGTCATGACCTAAGTGCTGGTATCCACAGATATCATGCAAAAATCGGTTAATATCTCGAGATACCAGGTCCAAAGGTCATCACCAGGTCATTACTTTTTTCAGTTTACTACCTCTGGTCCGAAATGATGGATGTTTCATATAAATGTAATTATAAAAACATTTCCAGCAATTGTTATCAAAATCTAATTCGTCCAACAGAAGCGCGTAATCGCTAGCAATTGACTGGTGGTTTGATTGGCGCTGAAAGCGTTCTGGGGGCCGAGCTACAAATATTTGAATAGCCGGAAGCCCTCTTCCTGATTTCCCAAGTACCTGCTCAGCTAATACTACGCTCTATCAGTGCTCCCCGACTTCTCTATGACCAACTTGACCGATTGCCAACGCTGTTGCATCATCGACGAGCTCCTAAAACTCAGTATTGACGGAGATCTACCACATGGAGCAAAGCTAGCCGTCGCCAGAGACTTTAAGCGCAGTCCGTCCGCTATCGGCAAAATCTGGACCCACTATTGCATCAGCGTCACCGCCGAGGTAGAAGGAGGGGAGTGGCAAAGCCGCATCAAGGAAAACCCCGGTACAAAGAGGAAGGACAGGTCGAAATGTATCGTGCGATTGCAAGAACTTCCGATAGAAGATCGCTCGGTCGAACGTCGAGCTGCC
>NW_008649018.1:277811-278414 GCF_000247585.1 Phytophthora nicotianae INRA-310 | reverse complement strand
CTGCACCGAAAACACGCAACATGTCATCATGAAGTTGGGTGGCGTTTCGCGACACATCATATGTTCGCTTGTGGCTGGGGGCAAGCTGGAGAGGAAGGCGGCGCGCATCCGGCCTACATTGACACAAAAAAACAAGCTGGATAGGGTGGAGCATGTGCTCATTTTTATCAACGACGACACGCTCGAGTTTGAGCCGCTAACGATGTGAGCCACGCAGATGAAAAATGGTTCTATGAGGACAAGGATAAGCGAAGATACTTACTGTTTCCTGGAGAAAACCCGCGACACCGCGCCCGGATGAGCAAGAGGTTCCTTCCGAAGACCATGTTCCTGGCAGCCGTAGCCCGACCGAGGTAAAGCCCGTTATATTTTATATTTTGCACAAATAAATTAAGTTTTAAACATTATCTAATTAGATATGACCTGCATCGTAAGTGTTGTTGGAACGGAAAGCTGGGACTGTGGCCACTGTCGCAGGAGTACATCGCCCAGAGAAGCAGCTGTAACTGCCCCAAAGGAACTGTGTGCACACGCAATATTGAAGTGGTGAATCGAGCTGTTTACAAGGACTTTCTTATTTGATTGGTTATTCCTGCTATCAAG
>NW_008649018.1:259367-276566 GCF_000247585.1 Phytophthora nicotianae INRA-310 | reverse complement strand
CTCCAAAAGGGGGCAAAATGCCCCCATTGACCACGAAAGGGATAATTAAAGTACGTTTACGACAGGCATAGAAAAACCAAGCAAATCACAAGGTGGTCCATCACTCGCCTTGAAGGAGGCAAAATGCCTCCATTTGATACCGACTATCCTAGATTTGTTTACTATAGTTTATTAAAGTGGCTCGCGAAAGGGTTAAGCTCACAGAATAGTTTATTATTAAAGTAAAGTACTATTGATTGTTATTGGACGCATTTGCGTGAAATATAATTTTAACATGGCGCATCTCGCGCAATTCCTATTGGTCAATAGCCAAAAATGGAAAGAAAGAAGCCATTTCACGCGTTAACCCCTTGGACGCGGAGGGGTGACAGGGATAGGCTAATAAAAAGCCTTATACCCTCCCGGAGGGTATAAGTATTTCACTTAAACAAATTATGCTATATTTTAGCGAAGAAGTTAAATGCACCTTTTTCGACGCCTTTGTTGCTAAGCTGCTCGGTGATTATTCCGGTATAGAGTTTTGGTATGATCTGCGGATAAAATTCTCCAATGAACTGTTTGCCCGTATGTTTATGCAACTCCGATATTTAGAGACCAGAAGGAGAGGCCACGCATTCACCATCACATCAACACAGCACAAAGAGAACAAGAGTTGGCAGGACGGACAGCAAAGCGACCCAAGAAAGACAAACAGAGGCAGTGCCAACAACGTAGAAGGTGTTCTTAGCAAACTAAATGACTTATTTGTGCTACTGTGTGTCTTAATTCAGCTCTATGTATTTCCCTTACGGCTTAGCTAGGCTACGATCGCGAATGTGACTTGCTTTTGGGGCGAACAAGCCATTCTGCCACAGGATGTGCCATATCTGGGCTCAAGTCATGCCCTCGTTCGCTTGGTGTCCACGCACCTTGTTGCAGAGTGTCACCTGCCCCCTTTTGCCTTCGGAACACTTCACGCAATAGAACGTAGAAGTTCCACCCCTCTTCTTGTTTGCCGGTTTGTAGTAGGAGCAGACCTTGCATTGTCTTTGGCGTAAACGATGGACACCGTTGTTTAGACGGGTGTCAGTAGTTTGGACGAGGGAATGGTCACCTTGGATAGCGATAGGTTTTTCACGTACTCCAGCCGACGGCTCAGTCGACGTCCCTGCCTCCGTAAAGGAGGAATCCGTCTCCTGAATGAGCTGTCTGTGTAAAGTTGTCAAGAAAGAGTAGTGTGACATCTTCTTCTTTCGTTCCTTCTCCCAGACGTAAGCGTGTACAATGTAGGCGTTCACCACCGCCATGTCGACCACTCCAAGAAACAGGCTTTTGTAGTATTTCTGGAATCTGTTGTTCGCGACAGCATTAGACTTTTTTCATAAGCTGACATGAACAGCCTAGAACATAGCCTTCTTTGAATGTCTTCTCCACCGTTGACAAGACTGGCCTGATTTTCCAAGCACGATCACGAGCTGCTGCAGCTTCCTGATTGTCTGAGAAATGGAGGAATCTCGTAATGTCTCGAAACCGATCTCGTGACATCACTTTGGCGAACGTTCCAGCGGGAATAAGATCGTCTTCCGCTGTAGACCAGTGCATCTCAAAACTCTTACGAGGGTTCAACGTGTGTGCCAATATTAAACCAATCCATTGAACAATTTCATGGGGCGCAATCCTCTCAAAGCGCTCTAGCTTTCTGCGTAACTTGTCTCTACTCTTCTGTGGCTGATGGGTCACTTCAGTCTCTTTCACCAGAGCCTTTTTCAGGCGAGCGTCAAACGTCTGCTCCCAGTAGCGGTGTGTCTCGCGCGCAACATGCCTCCAGAATGCCCTCGGCAGGAAGTAGAGGAACAGGGAAAGTGGTGATTTGACCGATGCTAAGACATCTTTCGACGGTCCACAGTAACCTTCGTACACTTTGTCAACTTCCGGATCGTCGACAATGTCCGCAACCTCATTTTCAGGGTACACGGTCCAGCCTCGAGCCGCCATATCTGCTAGTTGGTTGTCGTCAAAGACTTCGGATGATCCTGTCAGCGTAAATTCAGTTTAATAAGTTGACTCGGTCATCACAACGCACTACCTTTTTCAACATACCTTCCACTGCCATGTGTAGCCTTTCCAACTCGACTTCGTTCAACAAACCGGCGATCCGGCTAGTTTCGACGACAACAGATTCTTCACAAAGGGACTCTACTTCATCATCTGTGTCCAGCATATCTGCAACGCCGACAGAGTCTTCGCCCTCTTCATCCGACTCAATGCTTTTCTCGATATCACCGAGGACGAGATTGGGATCACTTGGCTCTGCGTCGGCAAATCCAAGGGGCTCGAAATGGGTCTCCACAGCACCTGGATGCCGAAGCGAAGCGCCTTGCGTGTCCTCTCCACCCTGATCATCCTCTCGATCATCACATTCGGCTACGGAATTCTCATCATCTTCATCGTCCACTTCAGATTCAGCAGCGTTTGGGTCGTCTTCGTATTCACTTTCCGATCCATCACCGGAGCGACTCTCTACGTCGTCGTGGATGTCAGCACAATCTGCGGGTTACATACATCCCCATCAGCTTATCTTTTCAAGTCAGCGTAAAACAATCAATATACACCTTCCATGTCAGCAGGCGGCGGACTGTTTTCGTCAGCATTATCTGAAAACCTTTGTGTTCGCGTCAGCATCACATTCAAGTCAGCATAAACTAAAAATAACGTACCTTCCGTGTCAGCATTAATGTGGGGTTCTTGTTGGACTGGAGGTTGATCTGGAGCCTCTACCTCTCGACCGTCCCTGTCTGAACATTCATCATGTTATAACCACTAGAAACACCAGACAACAACATATCAGCATACCTTGAGCATTAGCAGCACCCCAGATGTTTGCGAACGACGACAACTGGCGGCGTCTCTCTGTGGCTTCTTTTGCTTCTTGCTTCTTCGTTTTCTTCGTGTTGGGCGTTTGCTTCTTTTCGCTCTTTTTGTCTTCAGACTTGCGAGACCCTACCGTCTTTGCAAGCTTCTTCGGTGGCTGTTTCCCGACTGTAGGCTCTTGTCTCTTGCCCGAGGTACTTGGGACACTCGAGACCGAAGTTGGTAATGGCTCTGCACCGAAAACACGCAACATGTCATCATGAAGCACGAAATATGTTTGAAGTGAACAAACGCTTACCGAGTGGGACTGCATTGGGGCGCACCATGATGTTGGTGAGATGGAGGCGGGTGCAGAGGTCTTTATCCGCTTTTACGTGCACAAGCAACGCGTCTTCGCTGTTGAAGTAGTCCACCTCGTGCTTGCCTCCCCGAAGCTTGCAGCCAGGCTTCAAATAGTTTGCACTACAGTAATATATAATCAGAGTTAGTACGAATAAACGCAGCAATATCATAACACTTACTGAATCTGTAACCCTTTTGCTGGTTTCCATGTCCACCCTTCCTTGCGCAGTAGCGGCCACACGACTTTGAAATCCACGACATTCTCCATTTTGCTTCTTGGGGCTCGGAATGAAGAATGAGTGGTGGCCACGGAAGGGGGACCGAAATTTGATTTTTCTGAAAATATATAGTCCGCCTCTTACCCGCGGTACTTCGGAACTTCAATCCGGCTGTAAATGCTATCCAATAGAATTAGTTGATTTCAAAACGTGGACCAATCAAAATCATCTAAATACGGGAAGACTTGAACAGCGTGTTTTGCGGATTTCGAGCCATAGTGAAATCAAGTGTTTCTTATGCTGTTCTGAACAGCATAAGACCGTATTGCAAGGCTCCGCGTCCAAGGGGTTAAAATATGAATTAACAGCTCTTAAGTACGAATATGCGGTTTTTGAACGGTCGTAACTCGAAAACTCCGCGTGTTCCAAGGCCCTACAGCCCACCACTATTCTTAGAATATTGCTGTCTAAATGTTGACAACACAGCTAAACCATTTCTATGTTATAAGCAGGTATTTTATTAAAATTCGGATCATATAGTATGATTAGATTAATTCTCTGAAATTTATTTTTTTAAAAGGTCTACCGGGGATCCGACTTTCCTCGCATAATTCATATACGTTCCTATGAAGATACCCTCTTTACATTAATGATATTGCTGCTTTTTAATAAATGTATTCGCAAAATGAATATCCGTATAAACATTCGAAAAACACGTAAATTAAACGGTCAGATTGTTCAAAAGTTTATGCATCACTGTACAAATACTGAGAGTCTCTAGTTACATGCACAAGTAAATACCTCTCCGTCGTTGTTTTTGGATCACCCACATGAATGTCGACCTGTCGGCGACGGTCGCATCTTCGTGCAACATGCAACCGCAAACAATTTATCTGGTTATGTATTTTGCGTGTTTTTCCATGGGTTGAAACCACTTAGCCCATCGGGCTATTCATCGAGTCACAATGTTGAAGACCCTGCACCTAGATACAAATCCCGGCGTTGTTTGCCACTTTCAACCTCCAAAACCATCTTCAGCAAAGGATTTTTGGATCTCGAAGCGTGACAATCTCGCCACCTCTTAATGGGACTGTTCGTACAGTTTACAAAGGTACAGGTCAGAAAGATTGAGTGCAATTAAAGACAAGAATAACGCATTGATATCCTCACAGTCGACAGGATATGAAGGAGAGAACAACGCAAACCGGAGATAAAAATATGCTTCTTCGTGTCCACCTACGGGGATCGCATTTAGATACTCCAGAAAGCTATCAGTTCATTCAAGTATGCCTACTACAAAGCATGCAGTGGTTGAGTTAATGTGGCATCTAGTACTCGAGTGTTGAGTCGATTTGTCAATGGTTTTGCAGCGTTTGGAAACCTTTGAGCACCACCAAGTTGGCTTCATTGGTGAAGTGCGTGATATGGGGACAATCAAGCACATGATGGGCCTCCAGTTCTGCTACAGAACAGCGAAACCACGCCACTGGCCAACTTTTAACCGTGGCGATGAGCATCTATACTAGAAAGGATGTGTAATGTCCGCCCGAAACACTCCAATTGATACGTCTCCTGCCGACTGTAGCTAAAGTAGCATTGTAGATAGCCATCATGCAGTCGCACATTGTTGTAAATAAAAGATAAACATCCTAAATATGTTTCGTATTCAACCCACATGCAACTCTTTAAGCTACAGTAAGCATGCCATGCTCGAAATTTCAGAGCTTCTTCGGGCGCGGCACGACTTTGTGGTAGTTGCAAAAAATGGTTGACCTCCGAAAGTGTCGATTTTTCACCTGATCATAAAAGAAAACCCATGTTAAAACTGTATTACCGGTATTATATTTCCATGCTCGGAAATTATCCGCATTCCATTCCCTAGAAATCGTCGGGTTTCTCCCAGGACGACATGCCGGTCTGTTTGTTAAAGTAAAAGGGCTTGCCAGCACCTTCATCCCACTGCTCTATCCACGGGTTGGATTGCGGGGCGTCTGGGTCCGTCTTCTTCTTCTTCTTACCGGTCAGACGGGTCTCTTTTTTCTCGGCCTCGTCCGCTTCTTCCTGCTGTTGCTTGGCAAGTTGCTCCTCCAAAATGCTTTCTTCGTCTCGCATGACGTTGTCTACGATAGCTGCACCGGCTGCAATTTTATCAGCGAGCTCGTGTGTCTTGGCCATGATCTTCGTTCCAGCGGCTGACTCGGTCACGGTGTGCTTCATCTTCTCGGCCATCCTTTCGACCAGAGTTCCATGAGGCACGGGGGTCATTGTGCCATTACCAGTCTTCCACGCTGCAGGCCAAATTTGTTGGAGCTCCACGGGATAATTGCTCTGCACATGAAGACGGAACGGACCCTCCATGCCGCTCACGTAGGCAGCCACTAACAACGTGTACGTACGAGCTGCCAGCTCGCATTGTATTCGAACTTCGCGGTTGCGAGCCGGCACGCCGCTGTGCACTGTGACGTTGTCCTGATTGAGAGCAGTAACACGTCGTGCTCGGTCTTTTTGGTCTTGATGAGCCACAATATACACAGCAATAGGCAGCACAGCCACTGGTGCCATGCCACGAGAGTCCACCTGCGTGACCGTCACGATAACCTCCGTCGGACGCGATACGCGCAGCGAAAAGTGCGGGTTGTTGTCCAGTCCAGTACATCCAGGGTTGTGCCTTGTCGGGAGTCCACTGGAGGTGGCATCTTCGCGTGAGAAGCGTGCGTCCAATGTCTTGACGGTCCATTTGTCGGGATCGTAGTAACGACACACGTAGAGCGCTCGGAAGGCGTGACAAAAGTCGTCGAAGCTCATCCAGAAGGTGTTATCCTCTCCAGTGTCCTCTCCCTTCCGCACACCCAGACGCTTGCGCAGACGACGAGTCCAAAGACGCGAACTATCGCTCCAGTCGCCTTTCCATTCCTCGTGATCGCCTGGCGGGTTTCGCAGTTTCAAGAGCTGCGCGCCGTCCACATCGCGCACGTCGTAGATCACGTAGCAGGCGTCGAACACCAAGCCGGATGCACGCAGAGCTGGGTCTGCGTGCTCACTGGGCAGTGAAGCTGCGCCCAACAGGAACTGGTTCTTGCGGAACAACTTCAACTGCTGCCACAGCGTCTTTTTCAGTGCACCTCTAGCTGCCGGAGCCAAGAAAACTTCCTCGCACTCACAGCCCGATAGAACTCGAAGTGCGTGGTGCACGTAGCCACGTTCTAGCGCTGCATACCCACCGTAGTATTTCGCAAACGCTTTCTCAACCAGCGGTACCCACAGCTCTTCAAAGTCGCGACTGTGAGCGAATGCAGCGCCAGCACTAACCGAAAGTTCGGCTTCATCTCCAGCCGAGTCGTAGAGCACTGGGAAATAGTCGTCAACGACGACCGTCTCCCATTGACAATTCTGATAGAGACGCAGAGCGTACGCTCCAGTGAGCGAAGTCTGCTTGGTCACGAACAACCGATCGATAAGCTCATCCACTTTGCCATCGTCTACACCACCTGATGCTGCCATAATACTCAACGCACTCAACAACCAGGCATCGTCCAGACGACCTACACGAACATCATCGGGGTCTGTGCCTCCATCAAATAATCCTGACGCAATGTTGATAGCTGACGATACTTTCCACTGTGGTGCAACCTCAGATTCGTGCGAACATCCAGTGAGTGACGTCGTATCTGGTGGAAATTCTCGATCTACGAACTGTAGAGACCTACCATACTCTCCTGGAACGCACGAGTAGCCCGACTCGATCTCCAGCAGCGCTTCTTTTGCGTTAACGAGACCCTCATCGTACCCTGGTTTGCTATCTTCTTCCTCAGTAAGTATACCTTCGCTTTCACGACGTAGCCGCCGAGCCAGAAACTCCTGCATACGCTGACGACACTGTTCAGCTTCGCGTGGCGCCCAGTGTTCTTGTAGCTCCTTCTGAGCGACAAGGGCAGCACGATCTTCGGCATCGACAATGGCGTCCGTGCGCTCCATTTCCTCGTTGAATGCTGCTTTGAGAGCATGGAATCTGGCACGAGATTCTGGAGTGAGCGATAGTAGCCACACAGCTACTAACGGGATATCAATCGACGCAAAGGAACTCGTACGGAAGACATTTGCTGGAGGACTGATACCATTAGACATGAGCTTGAAGCGGTTCTCCCGTAAAAACTTCTGGAACATGATCTTCTCTCGACTCAATCGCGCATCCGACGCTGTTAACATCAACAACTGCAAGTGAATCACGCATCGAGTTTCTTCGTAGAATGCGCGGTCTAACGCAGCGTCCAGCTCAGGTAGTCGCAACAGTAACTCCACCAGATCTCGCGAAGGATCTGCTGGTGTTGTATCAATCCGGCAGTCACCACGTTCAAGAGTGTCGGCTTGCCTATCGGCTTGTGTATCACTTTTCGCCTTCCTTCTCCACTTGAGCGTAGCAGGGAAATATTTCCATCGTAAGAAGCGGAATACTCGAGGAGGAACTGTAAACGCATACAAGAAGCCGAAAGGTCCTACACCACGCTGGAAAATATCCTGCTTGACTTCTTTCCAAGACAAAAGTCCATCAGGTCGACATACTTCGAGACCGTGTGTAGTAGTGATGTATCGACATTGGCGATCTACGTCCTCGATATCAAGCGCGATATCCCCACATGTAAGTCTTGGCTCGACTTTCACTATTTCTTCCTCGACTTTGATATCTACTGCTTTAGTACCTTTCTTTCGACTCGCAAACGCTGAAGCAGCACCGCCGCCATACGCAATGGCTTGGAATTCGAGCTCCGCTTTCTTTTCTCGACGCTCTTGCTCCACGAACTCGGGCGACTCGAGAGTAAATGGCTGACTACGACGGTTTGCAACAGCTTGAGCCGCTTCACTGGCGTCTTTGAGGATCATTTCGTTGACGTATTTTGCGGCGATACCCATTTGTACAGGTGTGACAGCACACAAATGTGCAGTGACACCAGCGAAAGCTAACAACACGAGGCTACACAGACCGATACCAAAGCCGAGAGGATCAAAGAACATGACACCAGCGACGCCCCACAAGAAAACCAACAGGAAGACCATGTAAAGGGGAAGCACGTTGTGCGTCTCGTCCACGACGTTGTTGGTAAATGCATTGTAGGAGAAGACAGGGAAGAGATATGGAGAGTAGAAGACCGACTCATCGGCCGAACTCTTTGCCACGATCCAGCCAGCAACAAACTGTAGTGAGTATTTGAGCAAAAGAACCACAAAGACGATCGAGAGACACGAGAAGAAACTCATTCCTAATGCCAGAGCTGCGATGATAGCAGCAACAGTGGCACAAAGGACGATGAAACTGGCTTGTCGTTGGTACACTGGGGCGAGATATCGGTCGTTCTCGACCCATTTGACCACATAGTACGTGATGAAAAGGAATAAAGCCAGCAGGAAGGTCAAGACGCCGCCAAAGGCGACACTCACGAACACGTACATCTCGAAAACCCAGAGCACGATGGCGACCATGCAGACTCCACCAATACGTCGAATTAGACGAGTGATGACCCAGTTCTCGTCCTGCCAGCGACCTAGTGTGACTGCGAACAGCAAGAAGATCGGGTAGAACATCAGAATCGAGAGGATGACGAGAGATTCCACCTGGTTCACGTCGGCTTTAAGTACCGCAAAGAATAATATGAATCCAGTGATCCAAGCTAGCACAGCACTCCCGCCGAAGCAGTATTTCATGTCAGGCGTGAAAGTAGCCGTCTTGAAGAACTTGATCGTTGGGGATAGCGTGAAGATCAGTATATAAGCTCCAGTCCAGATCACCTGTCCTAACCAGGACGGATTCTCCGTAGCAGTGAGGATCATCCCATACAGCATGATCAGGAACAGCAACGCAATAAAGCATCCGATAGTCATGTGATCTTGTGGTAGCAGGAACCCCTGCTGGTAAGCCTGATACAACGTCATCTTTGCAAAGTCAATGTCGCCATCTCCACCCTGTGCCATCGTTTTCCGACGAGCCAAGACGGCATTATTGGCGGCATTGTCATCAAGTAGCGGGCGTGCACCTTCCTCGTCGTCATCGTCTTGGGCAGTATTAGCAACTCCATTACGATTGAGAAGCGGCTTGCCCGCTGGAGAGTGATTATTTTCTTCTCGGTACTTTTTCGACCACGTTTTACGCGAGAAGAATGCACGGCAACTGATCTTCCCAGTCATAAGATCTCTCAACCATGCACAACGGGACGGCTTCGCAGGCTTGATGGCAAGTGCCGTATTGTTTGCTCCAGTTTCAGTTACAGCAGGGACCCCTACCTGTGTCTTCGAGTTGGGGGGCTTGTCAGGTGTTGGTTTGCTTTTTCCCGGTAGTGCGAGGCCTAGTTTTTTCGTTGGACTCATAACGCCAGCAGCTTTACCTCCAACGAGTCCGAGTAAACTTTTTGACGGCAAATTGGGCATCTTGAACGTCTCGTCGGCACTATCGAAGACGTGGTTGTTCCCTTTGCCTTTCAGAGGAGGCAAGACAAAGTTCTCGCGCATGAGTTCAGCTTCCTTCTCCAAAGCTGCTTCTGCGTCCAAGAACCCGCCGTCATCGTCGTCATCTAGCACGTCTTCTTCGTCGTCTTCGGGAGGCCAAACTACGAGACGATAGTCGTTCTTTTTCCATTGCACATTCACCGCCAGTGACAACATGAGTATGAGTGGCGCGAAGAACGACGAGACGAGGATGAATGTTGATTGTGTCGATGCGTACACGAACAAGCCCGAGCAGATAACGAGCACTTCCGACGCAGCAGCCAACATGAACGGCAATCGCAATGGCTGGACGAATAGATACACGTGCATGGCGTAGTCCGACAAGAGCTGCTCCTTTTGAAGGAAGAATGCTCTTGAAGTAGCAAGCGAGAGACCAACGAAGAGCACGACAATGAACGCTAGTACTCCAAAGATCCACAGCGGCCACTCCTGACCCAAGACAGGCACCTGAACGGTCTGGTTCGCATCGGAACCGAAGGCAACGCCGAGTAACAAAAAGAGGTAGAAGAACGACAAGAACCCGAGCACAAACTCGGGTGTCGTGCCCACATCCAATTGGTGTTGACGTTCCTTTTGCGGGTCGTGGCCGAAGAACGTGACGCCTCCGGCCTCTTGTTTGTTCATGCGTGGCAGGTTTCTACCGATGATTTCTCGACACAGAGCAGTGCCAAACACCATGTACAGGAAGGCGTGGCCTAGGATCCAGTACCTGCCACAAGTGACTGCAAGACAGACCCGTACGGAGCTCAGTAGAAACACCACGTATCCGGCGGACCAGTTGTTGGCGCTCTTGCCTCGATGCAACATGTACACGCACAGGTCCACTAGTACCAGTGTTATGGAGATCCCGACAGCTTGAGTGCCGTATTCAGTCCACGCACTGGCCACGATACAATACACTACCAGTGTCGCCAACACAGACCAGTAGCATCGGCGATTCACACGCCTTCGTGTCGACGCAGGCGTCACGAACACACTTTTGAGGATGTCTGCGTACTCCAAGCCTGGTAGAGACTGCTCCACCGTATAGTGATCGCCTAGGATCGCAGCGAAAGGCGATTCCTTCCGCTTCCGTTTTGTCTTTGATTCTTCAGGGTCTACAACCTGGTGGTCACTTTTTGCAGTGGCAAGTTTTAGTCCAAGCGTACCGAGGTTTTTGAACTTGCTTTTGAGTGTGGTGACCTTCTTTGAAGCACCTACAACAGCGATGACTTGTTTAAGAGACTTAGAGAGCTTCGAGTCATTAGTGAAAGCAAGCCAGATGATCGGCATCATGTTGAGAGTGAGGAAAATGCACGAGAGCGAGAAGAAGTCCAAGTCTTCGCCACCAACGTACACTTTCGGATCTGCAAATGTAGCAGAGAAGAGGAACACGAAGGCACCAAAGAACGCCACTGCAAAGAGATACAGCGTTCGTCTCGTCATTCGCCAGCCCGTACGTACCCACACAGAAGCAGCATAGATTCCTCCTAACGCTCCAATACCCAGAAAAACAATTCCAAAGCCGAACGCCGGCGGTGTCACCAGTACAATAGACGTCACTCCCCACGATAACAGCATCAATACAGGTGAAGCGATCACAATATTCACCGCCCAGGTTGCATAGCACAAGTTGCGTCGAAACTGCGCATTGTTTTCTCCATCGCCGTAGCAGAAGAAGAGCTGAGCTACTATGTCGGGCTTCTTGACTTTGGTCTTCTTCACTATTTTCTCTTTCCCTTTCGCTGTGTTGTTCTTCTCCTTCACCTTTGGTTGGACACCTGCTGCAGCTGATAGCTGTCCGCTCGGGTTTGCCACTTTCTCGGCCAGGAAGGACTGCACACGCTCAACACGCCAATGCATACGTCGCAGATATCGCACGACGAGAATCATCAAGAACGCGAAGGTGGGTCCGTATTGGACTGTTATCTCGAGAAATATCCCTCGTGAGAACTCCTTCGAGTAGACAGCAGGTACGACGTCCAAGGTTTCATGCGGGACAGCCACAATGAAGTACATACTCAGCGTCGTGTCCGTGTAATTGAGAGCCACGTTGGCACCCGTGATAACTCCTCGCCCTTCAGCGTCGCCGTACTTGTTAATAGCATGCGGAGTGAAATTCTGCGCTACAGCCTTAAAATCACCGGCGACGTTCATCAATTGAGCGTATTCACGCGTCTCGACCCAACCAAACGTCGTGTTAAGCCACTCCGGCGACGAAGCCTCATCATCCACACGCCGGAACACGAAGAGCTGAGCTGCGAAGTTGAATGTCACGCGTGAGTACGGCGCATAACCATACGTACTGATCAACGACGTGTTGCCTTTATTGTTGTTCGAAGTACTCGACGAACGGATCAGTAGTCCGCCTTGCGAATCTGCCATTCGGTAGTAACTTAATAGTCTCGTGTCCGAACTCGAATACACTCTACCGTAGAGCCAAGACTCCTCATCTGGGAAATAACCACCCATTCCTCCGTTAACCAAGGCACCCGACACGAACACTTCCTCTGTTCTCATCTGGAACGGAACAGCAGTCATACGGATACGCATACACGGTGCAGATGTCTTGGCATCCGTGCAGTCTCCGCTTTCAGTCAAAGGGATCCAAAGCTCCTCGACACACATGGGTTGCTCGGCTAGTGCCCACGTCGAGGTATCGTTCGACGGTAGCTTTTGCTTCAACGCGGAGAAAGCCGAGCAGTAAATGGCATTGAGCGTGACTTGAGCCACGAGGTCGTCGCCAAACTCAAAGCCGCTGTCTTTATCCCAAACGCGAACGATGATCTCCGTTCCGGCTGGTCGGAAACCAAAGTTCAGGTCCCGTACGAGGTCATCTTCCCCGGCGCATCCAGCCTCAGTACAGGGCGGCCACTTGGGGTTCAACGAGTTCCACACCACGCCCGACGTGCGGACGTTGTCGCCGATTAGAGCCTCAACGTAGGCATCAGTCTCGAGACCAGCTAATCCAAAGCTGTCGAGATCAGGTAAGTTGCGCATTTCCACGATAGTCAAGGTGAGGTTGCCTCCAGCAGAAGCGTATTGACCGCCGTTGGGGCAGTTCCGAGCGCCGCCAGTGCATGAGAACGCTGTCAAGCTCTGCGTCGTCGAGTACCGCGGATCTGGATAGCCGAGCGAGTCTGTAGTCTGAGCTGCTACTCTCGAAACGCTCTGAAGCTGTAGCAAGATGCTAAACACGACGACATTTTGCAGATTCCGCCGCGTCATTTGATACTTCACCGGCACGAGGCTGGCATGGATGCAAAAGGCTCAGAAGTGAGAGGGTCGCGGCCCGTTTCGGACACCAAATACTACAGAATAGCAGTACTCTGTGTAACGGAAGTGTTCTACATGTACCACCGCCATCACCAAGATGAACATGTACCAACAAGTGCCCTCTTAGTGCAACTTCAGCTCTTCTAGTAATACATTAATATGCTTCTTTCGCATTTAGATAGTTTGTTGGCTATGGCAGATCAGCCAGTGGCTTCTTGGCTAACACAAAGTTAAACGTCACAGGGATCTTCTCCGTTTTGGTAAGCGTGGGCATCCACTCGCGTCCAAAGTGCGTTCCTGGCTCCACTAGTGCTCCTTGCACCTCCATCTCCCAGGGCAGTTCACTGAACACGCCCTCGAATACATCGTCTTCAGCGTGTTTAAAGAGCTGTTCGCCCAGCTCCTTCCGGTACAGGTCGTTCACGTCCTTGAATAAAGTTAGGCCGTCGTCCACCAGCAATCCACGCCCAGCCATGTCGCCCCACACTTCACTGCCCGGCGCTGATAAGACGTCAATGGTCTTGAGCAGCGCGAGGTTGCTGGCCTGGGTCAGGTACATCATGATCCCTTCTAATGCCCAGAAGGTCGGGAGGTCCGGGTTAAAGCCACTGGACAGAAGACCCTCTTCCCAGTTGAAGGCGTTGAGGTCCGCGACGACGTAGTCGTGACGGTCTACAAGGAGTTTGGGATCCAGGTCCTTTAATACCGTTCGCTTGTGCTCAAAAAGCTCGGCGCTCTGATCGAGTTCTAGTACGTGGCATCCGTGTAAAGATTCCAGTCGGAACACGCGGGTGTCGAGACCAGCACCGAGGAAAACCACCTGACGGATAGTAGGATTTCGCTGCGCGATGGCGTCGTCCAAATATCGACCGCGTACGGCGATGTAGTTCTCCGGGTGGGGCTGCTTCTCCTGCCACTTGTTGAGACGTGGTGTCAACTGCGGCGCGACTCCGCGTGTCAACGGCTCAGCGAACGGGTCGTGAATCAGCCGATCCTCACGGGTGTTTTCGATGGCACGCAAACAGGCGTCCACGAAGCTGGTGAATTGGGCAAAGTCCTCGCTCTGCATTTTGCTAGAAGCAGGAGAGGAAGGCGGGGCGTCGATGGGTTCCAAAACGAAAGTGGAGCTGTTGGCAGTGCGCTCCATTGGAATGGTTACGCGCGGTCGGAGGCAAGACGAGAAATGAAAATGACAACGCCAACCTGAGGCGATGCGCCTGAGCTGCTGGCCGCCGAGAGACCAGGCTGCATCGGATAAACTGGGCATCCTTGACGCCGCATCAGTCGGTGAGCGGGATCACGTTGAGGCTGTCCACCCGTCTCTAGCGCTGAGTGGAGGGACAGCGGAGATGGCGCCACTGGGCAAGCAGCCGGCGCCTCGCACGCCATGCTCCCGGCGGGGGGAGAAACGCCGCGAGGGGCGTTGCGGCGGCGGCTTTCGAATATGAGCGGGGCTCCTGCAATGTTGGAGTCTGCAAGTGTCAGGTAGATATTTGCACGCTTCAACCGCGTTGCTTGGTGCATTCCCGCGCGGCAAAAGATCGCTTCCAGCGTCATGGACGGATCCTGGTTGAGGTGGCCACGGGATCAGCTGGTCCTGGTGACGACAGAGTGGCCTTCCACACCACGCCAGGCACCACGTACGACTCGAACAGCGCGGTTGCAGGCAACTTGCAGCTGACACCGGGATTCACCTTCGGGCGTGCGCTCCGGTATTCGGAGTACGAAAATCGACACTCGCTCGAGGCAATACCATTGATATCCCCCCAAGCAGAATGATACAATTTCCTGAAGTCACTGTATAGGTGCTGTGACTACAGTAAAAGGTAGCGGCGACAGTCACTTTTTGCTGGCCATTTGCCGCTGCTGCGCTATTAGCGAAACGCCTTCAGGGCAAATCGTTGACCGCCATCTGAGTGTGAGGACTCATCGGCTTAGGCTTCATCAATGCAGTGCTCCATCATCAAGGCGTCAGCACCCACACTACTGACCTGTCTGCCTGGGCAACGCAGCGGAGCTCTGCTGACCAACCGTTCGCCTAACAAATCTTTGGTCAAAAGATTTCCGAATCAGATGTAGTCGCTTTTCGACTCGTGTATTTAGAAGTGTCTTACCAGACTGCACGCATGTTACTCAATACTAAGTACATGTAAGCTGTATGAATGGAGCGAATACATGTAGTCCTAAAACATTCTTACCGGTACATGCACAAAGGCTGGTGACCGGACCGCAGAGATACCGTGTTGAGGAAAATTTGGCAGGAGCAGCTTGCACTCGAGCGTTGAAGAAGGTGGCATTGTGCACTCGAATACCGTATGGGCCAAACGCGCAGCAAGCATTTCATTCCATCACACAGTGTGAGAACGCTTCTGCTGTATTTCCTCATGTGTGATTCACACAAGATGAAATACAGCAGAAGCGTTCTAGATTGGCGGTAAGACCACGGCTGTAGTCGCGTTAATATCACGGCGTTACTCATCACGCTATTCGACGACTACATGGTAGACTAACATCACAGACGTATTGTTAAAAAAAAAACAATGATGGCATAGTGTATTAGACGTGCGGAACAGGTCATGGGGGCGAGCTGCTCGCATATATATATGGGGGGGGGGGGGGGGCAGAATCTTCTTTCGTAATTACACAGAAATGCCCTTGGATGTTGAGTCGGTAGGGTATGCTGGCTGCACAACTTGGGGCTGCTGCATTGACGTCGCTGTAGACTGCTGCGCCGCTGGTTGAAGGACGACCGGCACAGCTGTAACAGGAGCAGGCACCGGAGCGGGGCAGTGCGGGTGGCGGCGATTCCAACGGCGCTGACGCTTGCATTGGCGGTGGTATTCGCGACGCAGTTCTTGCTCGTAGTCCTGTTGGTAGTCGTCATTATTGTTGCGCAGACGGCGTAGCAGACCGAGGAGAAGGAGGACGCCCATGACAGGAATGAAGGTGTTTGTAGGTGGGGGGCTTGAGAGGCTTAAGTGATGGAGGGCAAAAAGGAGAATATCATTATCTCATTGAGATCGTGTTGTGTCAAAGATATAACGTTATGTATGTACGAAGTGTGTGAGCCGGGGGCCTGAAGTAATCAGGAAAGTGGTGAGATTACGACAATCCACCAAAAGTCAACAGCCAGTGATGTGGTTACTGTACCACTCACAATATCCAGCAGCAAATTCAGCGATAAGACCTTTGCGAGGCTTAGTCTATTGTAATAAACCTCTTATGTGTGCGGCTTTGAGCGTGCTCTTGTTCTGCTCATCGCTATCAATATGCGGCAGTGCCCCTATTAGCTCGCGAGCAGGTGGGTCGAATGGCACGTTGGCACCGTGCTAGCGCCAGAATTACAGGAAGGCCGGCGGGAGCTGACAGAGCTATTGTGGATACATCACCTATCCTCCTACAATCAAACTGCGGACGCACCAGTAACGCTGCCATGGAATCGGCAAGTTTTGGTTGGGTCCACATGGACTAGAGACGACTAGCGCATTCGCTCTCATACATTGAGACTAATATCGGAAATTGGTCCTCAACTCGAGGTAGTGGACGGCGCCATGTAAGCGCACGGTGTGTATGCACCAGAGAGAAATGGTGGGCAATGAACGCCAGATTTCTTTTAGAGGACATCGGTTGTTGTTAGATGAAGGCTGCATGATAATAATGTATCACACTTATACGTGCAAATAAATAAATAATAAAAAAAACTATATCACCAAATTAGCAGTGCTAACGTCATGAATGGTGGTTGGATCACCCACTTCCGACGCAACTTGACTGTTTTTGTTCATAGGCCTTAAACCTAATTACTCAGACCTGCTCTGAATACTGCGTATGTACCCTAGGCTTTGCTTATCTCTTTCTAAGGTAGATGATGTTGTTTATGATATAAACTAGCTGATGAAGAAGAATACGAGATGATAATGAAAGATGGCCTTCTATTTGTTTTAACTATTATTTTCTATAGATGAAGACGCGAGACGATGTCTTGTGTCATTCTGTGGAAACATCGTATTTCAAATATGTAGCAGTGCTTTGAAAAAAT
>NW_008649018.1:252518-259267 GCF_000247585.1 Phytophthora nicotianae INRA-310 | reverse complement strand
TTACGGCTTTATGAAAGCCAATAATAAATTATTAAATAAATACAATGCTATAATAATTGTATTATATTTATTTTTTCAAAGCACTGCTACATATTTGAAATACGATGTTTCCACAGAATGACACAAGACATCGTCTCGCGTCTTCATCTATAGAAAATAATAGTTAAAACAAATAGAAGGCCATCTTTCATTATCATCTCGTATTCTTCTTCATCAGCTAGTTTATATCATAAACAACATCATCTACCTTAGAAAGAGATAAGCAAAGCCTAGGGGACATACGCAGTATTCAGAGCAGGTCTGAGTAATTAGGTTTAAGGCCTATGAACAAAAACAGACAAGTTGCGTCGGAAGTGAGTGATCCAACCACCATTCATGACGTTAGCACTGCTAATTTGGTGATATAGTTTTTTTTTTTATTATTTATTTATTTGCACGTATAAGTGTGATACATTATTATCATGCAGCCTTCATCTAACAACAACCGATGTCCTCTAAAAGAAATCTGGCGTTCATTGCCCACCATCTCTCTCTGGTGCATACACCCCGTGCGCTTACATGACGCCGTCCACTACCTCGAGTTGAAGACCAATTCCCGATATTAGTCTCAATGTATGAGAGCGAATGCGCTAGTCGTCTCTAGTCCATGTGGACCCAACTAAAACTTGCCGATTCCATGGCAGCGTTACTGGTGCGTCCGCAGTTTGATTGTAGGAGGATAGGTGATGTATCCACAATAGCTCTGTCAGCTCCCGCCGGCCTTCCTGTAATTCTGGCGCTAGCACGGTGCCAACGTGCCATTCGACCCACCTGCTCGCGAGCTAATAGGGGCACTGCCGCATATTGATAGCGATGAGCAGAACAAGAGCACGCTCAAAGCCGCACACATAAGAGGTTTATTACAATAGACTAAGCCTCGCAAAGGTCTTATCGCTGAATTTGCTGCTGGATATTGTGAGTGGTACAGTAACCACATCACTGGCTGTTGACTTTTGGTGGATTGTCGTAATCTCGCCACTTTCCTGATTACTTCAGGCCCCCGGCTCACACACTTCGTACATACATAACGTTATATCTTTGACACAACACGATCTCAATGAGATAATGATATTCTCCTTTTTGCCCTCCATCACTTAAGCCTCTCAAGCCCCCCACCTACAAACACCTTCATTCCTGTCATGGGCGTCCTCCTTCTCCTCAGTCTGCTACGCCGTCTGCGCAACAATAATGACGACTACCAACAGGACTACGAGCAAGAACTGCGTCGCGAATACCGCCGCCAATGCAAGCGTCAGCGCCGTTGGAATCGCCGCCACCCGCACTGCCCCGCTCCGGTGCCTGCTCCTGTTACAGCTGTGCCGGTCGTCCTTCAGCCAGCGGCGCAGCAGTCTACAGTGACGTCAATGCAGCAGCCCCAAGTTGCGCAGCCAGCGTACCTTGTCGACCCAACCACTCGAAAGATGCTGACACCGACGAAGGACATTTCAGTGTAAGCAGATCGACCGAACAGCTGAGCAGTACGCGGTTGAGAACGAATCATCCGTCGTGAAAAATTAGCAGCTTCATAGCCGATCAACTCAGGTTGAGTGAAAGAAACCCAATCCGCACGTATAAGATCGCACTATTCCATTACTTGTTGAACGCACAAACAAACAGCTACGTGCTAACTACTACTAGTAATAAACTTTTTTTGGCGAGAAGACGTATTTACTCTCGTTGCGGTGATGCCATTCACGTTGATGTGGCCTGTGCTGGTTTTACTGAATTTCTGGAGCCAAAGAAGAGGAGAATTTTCCACTCGGATCTACCTACATCCATTTCAGCGTGAAAAGCTTCGCAAATAAAAATAATGGACAGCAGACGATGTTAGTGAACGTGTGTTAAAAGTTTTAACTTTAAACTCTGCGGGAGTAGTAATTAAAACTTGATTGGCCCAGTCCCCCCCCCCCCCAAAAAAAAAAAAAAAAAAAAAAAAAAAAAAAATTCAGTCCTGCAGCAACAATCTTGTTTCTATCATTCCTTTTTAGTGTACAAGGTGTCAGCAACAATATTCTCTTGAAAAAGACACGGCTACTTGGAATGTTACGTTATGTAGTGATGCCTTGGCCAGTTGGTACTTCCCTCGGAATGCTTGGTTCACGTGCTGGCTGAACTGGTTGGACTTGCGATGCAGCATGCGTGGCTTCACGGTCGTCACGATTGAGTTCGTAGTTGTCGCAATCCTCATCCACCTGGTCCTTGTTGCGTCGACGACATAGGCAGCGCACCACTGGAATGAGAAGAAGGACGCACATTGCAATTGTTTATTGGGCTGGATGCAGTGACAACGTCGAAAGGAAAGTGAGATCATCGAGCATAACGCGACACAATTCGTGTCCCTGTAGTAAACACGACCGCTATCTCGATTGCGACACTAATATCCCATGTACATTCGTCCTCACGGATTGTGTCCTGGATATTTGTTTGCGAATTTCTAATCGTGGCAGTAATCCAACGTACCGGAACGTGTTCTATATCAGGCATTATTAAGTATCTACAGCTTTATCATTCACATTGATCTAGTCAGTCTTCGTGGTCTTCTTAACATCTTCTGCATCCCCTGATGCGCTCGGGTGCAGCCAGTTCTTATAAGAGTAGGCCGAGGCGCCGAGCATTTGCTCCAGTTGATGGTCAAGGCACTTCTCAATGCTGCAAAGATGACGAATGTATGCCAACTTTGGCCAAACTGCCCGTTGGCCGCCTTCAATATAGTTCGTCATGTCTTGCACAGTTGGGTTTAGAATGGCTTTGATGCCGATGGATTCCAGGAAGCGAAAGTCGGGGATGACGGTCACGTTTCCTGAAAAGTTTTGCTCGAAATACGAGCTGAATTGGTGTCCGTAGATCTTAGGGAATAGACCCAGGAAAGCGAGCATCTTCAGTCTGTGACGCACATCGCCAGCAATAACGCTCTCGAGCTTGTAAAAGATGCTCTTGGTATTGCTTGGCTTGTCGATTTCGTCGCTGACGAACGGAACCACGTGAGGATTCACCTGTGAGACGATGAAATTAGTCACGTCAAAGCCACTAGCCATCGTCTCCATGGGCAGGTCGTGTTGAATGCTGCCGTCCACCCACTCCTTGTTCAGAGACGCATATGGAACGATATTACCCTGAAAATCTCTCGCCATAAGCTGTTTTCCCTTCATAATGCCAGGAAGCGAGCAGGACACAGCAACAGCGCTCCAAAGCAGCACGTGTGGGGTGTTAATATGGCTCAACAGGAGCTTCTTCGGTCCTTTGTGGCCCGTTATGTCAGATGCTGACACAGTAATACATACATGACGACCGGTCTTCAAGAAAGCGTCTTGGAACGTGTAATACATCGTCTTGTCCTCGGTATTCATAGGCTCGCTGTAGTAGTGTTCAGTCGTGCGTTCAAACTCGGACGAGGCCACAAGGAAGCCAGTCTTTACGCAGTGTGCGAGTTGCTCGAGAAGCGGCGGGAACCAGCGAATACCCAGCGAGAAATAACGTGTCGAAATGTCACTCACAAGGACATCATTCAGCAACTCTTCGTTTGTCTTGCACGCAGTAAAAGCCGCAGTGATTGACCCGCCAGAGGAGCCAGAGATGACATTCGGTAGTACATTCGCATCGAGAAGAGCGCGTATTACGCCCATGTGATACATCGCGATGGAGCCGCCACCACTCAAACACAGTGCAGTCGAGCCAAAGGACTGTTTCATTCGCCGAAAGAAGCGAACTTTCTCGGCATGAGGGAACTTTTCATCGCTCATCTCAGCCAGTGTGTCTAAAGCGCGAATAACCAACGCGTTATACTTGCTGATTGCTATCTTTGTTCCAGAGTTGCATTCCAAGTGGAGACTCGGCGAGTCGATGCCCAACTCATTGCGCATAACCACTGAAGCCACGACATATCGAAGCTCGTCCACGTTCCCACCGTCCAGAGCTCGAGTCAGTGTCTCTACATTACGACGCATCTGTACAAAGTCGCAGTGTTCTGTGTCTTGAGCATGAATTATAGTCTTCCAGTTGTCTTTTCCTTCCAGAACGTCGAGATACTGCGCCATTTGCTTCCATTCACGGTAACTTTTGGTAGTTTTCATAAGACGGCGAAGTCTCTCAGCCTGTTTGTCACGTACGCCGAAGAGCCCCACATATACGCTTCTTATTGCCAAGAGGATCTGCTTGATCACCTTCACGGTGACATAAAGCGACAAGGAGAGCACGATACGAGCCATTTGATACAGCGCCACGATCCACTGCAAGATGATCACGACCTGCAGGCCACAGAACCAACCCACCCATTTATACTTGCGCACCAGCAATAGAATAGTCCCAATAACAAGCACGACTGCTAGTGGCCGTGCGACCACCTCAGGGTTTGATAAATCATCGAGTTTGATATGCCGGAGACCATTTACCACCGTCCAGAACTCTGCAAGTGCCTCGCTCACTAGGGCTACCATCATTCTCCGACAGTACTGTACATACCCGTCGAGATGCGCGGGGGCGTCGGCGAGCCGTGCTAGCAGCGCCTCGACCAGATAACTGCCCAGCCCTAATACCACGACGATACCGCCGACCACGTTCGCTACGAACTGCGCAAAGCGGGTTGAATCCTTCCACTCCGCCTCCTCCCGCAACGCGCGCTGTAGATCCTCTAGACTGCGCTTCTTGTTCATCGTCGAGCTGCGCTTCATCCTACCGTCGATTGCCACCGATGGCGCGGGTGTCTATAATCCTTGGCAACTTGCAAGACGCTCGCGATTTTTGAAACTGAACTTGCTGGCCTGTCTCGGTGCTACAGTAATTCTACTTGTTTTTTGTATGTGGAGGGAGTGACATGCAAAAAAAACAGCATTCATGCTGCAGCAACATCATTATTGGCAAATTCTGATGGTTATTGTAGATAACCGATCACCTGGTTATTAACCAGTAACCAGTACGACGCTGCGGTACGTTCGTCCCTGGGAGAGTGCGACCGAGTCGACTAGCCGAACGAGACGCATGGCAGCTTCCACTTGTGACGCATCTGGCTGCTCTGCTGTGTCAGCGAAATATTCTTTGAACGACCACAGCACAACGTTCGACAGCTCGGTCAGGACAATCTCGCGGACTGTGGTCGAGTACACGTCGACGGAGTGATGGTCTTCAGTTTCTTTTGCCAACGCTGAAGCATGCGCAGCCCACGCGGCCTGCAATTTCTCTAGGAGCTCCTTGTCTGCATGCAATGGCGACGGGGTATTTTGAGCTGCAACGTGTAGCGCTTCATTGTCGATAACTCCGACGACTGGTCGAGGATTCTTCCTGCGTATCCTTGACAGCATCGCATCTCGATGAGCTGCTGTAGCAGCTGAAAGTTTTGGCGGCGAAGCCGGCAAACGCTCCAGTAATGCTCTGGTCTCACTATTGAGCAACCGCAGCAATTTTTTCGCCTACAAATCGCACCGAGATTGAGTTAAATCACGCTTTTGCGGTGATACATTCATGGAATCAACGGTTCTACCTGCTTCAAGCGGTGATAGATTGGAAACACTGACGAAAATGTAGATGCATCAGCCACCTGTTGGAACTGGGAAGACTCCATCTCAATCTTTTCAAGTGCAAAGTCCATCAACCTTTGATATCCTTGTCGAAGTCTCGCTACCTGCTTGGGAAATGACGTCTGAATTCGAGCAACCGGTACGTCCATCCTGCCAGAGGACCCAAATTTCTGCTGCTGCTGCAGTAGGAGCTGTCTTCTCTGAGGACTCAACGATAAATATTCACTCATCTTACAGCAAAAGGCAAAACGAGTCGATGCCTCTTTCTCCTTCAATTGCAGCTCCTCCAGCTGCGTCTCCAGCGCCTTTAACTTGCGTGGATACTCCAGTCGAACCCTTGGCTCGGACTCCAGCTTGAGCTCTACCGTCTCGATATTCTGAGTTGTTCTAGTCGCCTTTGCGACGGCCAAAATACTCTGCAGCTGCCGCTCACAGGCATACAAAGGTTCGGCCGGCTCCCCGTCGCTGTTTTCGTCACTGTTGTCGCCCTTAATCGCGAGTTCGGCTCGAACTTGGCGTGCGCGTTGGATGGCGTCCTGGATCGAGTGTTCCACTGCTAACGTCTCCGCTTGCTGTGCAGTTTTCTTCTCGACGAGCGACGTCTCGAGGTCGAGAATGTATTTGCAAATAGCCTGGAGGTTCTCACATTGTTGCTGCAGTACTAATGACCTGAAACGCACATCGGCGTCGAGGCTGGAGGCCGTGCGCTGGAGCTCTTCGGCAACGGTATCCCAGCCGCCCATGAGTGCAAAAACGTTCTGGCATTTTAACCAATCGGCGACGGTGAGAATGTGATTGGCCGAGACGCTTCAAGTTACCTTTTCGAGCTGCGATGCAAAGCGTAGATATCTTGCTGATCAGACAGGCTTGTGCTAAATCAGTTGCCGGACAGTGCCTATGTTCGCTCTCGCTTAGCTGAGATAGTCTCCCGAAATCTTTTTTCAGCCAGAATTGGTGGTTGCAAGGGGTCACCGAGTCGACAGTAGATCGGATATTGCTACACCGCCAAGCTGGATATGTGTATGTGCAGTCGAGTTCGAGCAATGATTCCGCAGGAGTGTTTGTTGTGGTAGACACAGCACACACTCGCCACGCGCTCCTCACTCGTACCGTGCCATTTGCCAATTTGCATCGGCTTTGCGTTTGGAATTCGCTTCGGTTCGCCTGGTTTTTATTCGTTGCGTATCGTTTCGTCTCGCA
>NW_008649018.1:248462-252418 GCF_000247585.1 Phytophthora nicotianae INRA-310 | reverse complement strand
CGTACCGTGCCATTTGCCAATTTGCATCGGCTTTGCGTTTGGAATTCGCTTCGGTTCGCCTGGTTTTTATTCGTTGCGTATCGTTTCGTCTCGCACAAAGCAGCAAGTGTATAGAGCTGGACAGTCAAGTTCAGTGAACTTCCTCCGCCATTGTTTGACAGGCCCCCTCACAGCGTCGTGTGGCCGCAACAAACACAGTCAGACGAGAGCTGCGGCACTAAGCACCCCCGTCGTTGGCGTGAGAATGTGGACACGAGAAGCCGAGGAAGGGGGTGGTGAGAATCCCCGCTGCCGCGCGAACATTGATCGAGGTGAGTCCTTGCGATTCAATTCCCAAGAAAGTAGTGTACAGATCTGTGAAAAGGTTTTAGTAGACGCGATCAAAAGGAGCTACAGCACAGTGACCACAGACTTCGTATGCAGATCAACAGCAGCAGGCGCCGCCGCTGTTCGTTAATTCGGCTAATTCGGCTAATTCGGATGATGCGCAGGCGAATTCCATTCATTGGCGGAACGACCAGGTTGGTGGACCAGAAATTAATAGAGCTCCACTGGCGACTTAACACAATCTTATCGTCTTCCTAGATGGACACAAGAAGCGCGCCGATAGTGTCGCAAGACGCGAGCCACGACAATCGCCCCGCTGCTGCTACTGCTGCACCTAACAGAAGTGGAGGAGATCGAAATTGGAGCACGCGAATCCGCGCTTCCATCGCACGTTTGATGGAGATCGATGGCATTTCCTTGGACCCGGAGAGGTACGCGAAATTAACAGAGGAAAAGCGGGCGGCAAAAGAGGCCGAGCGGACATTCCTCGAGAGAGTTGATCGCCTACAAGCTGCTAGTGAGGCAGCTCATAGAGAACATTGTGAGCGGTTGCGCGACGTGTATCCGGCCTCAACCGCGAAGAAAATGAGACTCGCGACAGTTGATCAACCATCTTCTTCAGGTGTAGCTAGTATACCGCCGTCAATGCCTCCAGCACCGTGCCACCCTAGGCACGAGGCATTGGACGCACTAGCAGTGGCCGCCGCCACAGAAGAATTTAACGAATCTGGGGCAACTATAAGGCCTACAACATCCAAAGGGAAGCGGCCTAACCGCCGACAAACGCTTTTGCACTTGGAAGATGGCGCAGGTAAGCTCTTCACATGTGTTCACATGATAATCTCTTTGATGACATACACTTCACAGGTACTGAGCAGAACCCAGTGCGTATCCACGACCCACAATTGGCCAAAGCCGTCAACAAACTCGCTGACAAATTGGCGCAGCTACTTGGACAGCTACAAGCAACGTCAGATGAGGCTACTGCTGAGCCCATACTCGCCGCTGCTGCGGCAGTCGCACTTGAAGCGACGGAGATGCGTCGCAACGAGGAAGTGGCATTGGCGCGAATGGTAGAAATCGAGGAGCACCGCCAGCGCATCATGGAGGGTCTTCTAGAGTACGAAATGCGTAAAGAGCAGTGGGGAAAGGACGAGAGCAGCGAAGAATTCACTGACAATTCGTCCAGCTTGCGCGACAGTATGCAAGACAGCAGCCTTGGCTGATGAAAGACAAGACTAAAAACTGACACCACGAAGTGCATCAACAATGGACCATGGCATGGCCTTGTAATAAAATGTATTCGTGTCCACAGTCAAGAGGTGAAAATGTCGGGTCACTTGCAGTAATTGAACAGTAAAAGTCCACAAGGACACTTCGTGCTAACGCAAAGCAGTGAAACACAACCATCGATGTTGTAGGGGTTGCACGACCATGTCACGTCCGACCGATGGTCGTGGCAGCAACTACAACGATAGTTTACGCGGAGACTGAAACGAACAATTTCGCGCGACGCCCGGTTCGAATGTATTACGCCAGACCATGGCCCAAAAAGAAGCTGACTACATATTCTACACCAGCCCCGGCGTTAATGCTGCACATATGAGCTTGTTGCTGCAGTCAGTGCTCTCGGTTCGCTGCACTGAACTTGCCATCATGTGCAGCAGCGGGTTTACGAGAGTCTCGGAAGCGGCAGGGCACGCTACAGATCCTCTGGACTGTTCATCGGCGAGCTGCGCTGTATTACGGCGCCGTGGCTTGGTGCGGCTTGCTAGACGATCGCGGTTTTGAAGCTAAACTTGCTGGACTGACTCATACCATACGATTTTGCGTTCCAAAACACGTCCAGGTCAATGTGCTGCGGTATGCTCAACCTGTGCGAGCGTGGCCAAGTCGACTAGCCCAATGAGGTGCATGGCAGCTTCTACTTGCGGGCTGCTCTGCTGTATCAGCGAAGAAGATTTGAATGACCAGCCTCATTGAATGGTGTGAATCATGCTTTTCTGGCAAGCAGATGCACGCGTGACCCAAGTTTCTTATCTACGCGCAAGTGCAACCGAGTTGGTGGTGTTTCATTGCTAAAGACAACGGCCTCTGGTCTCGAATACTTCCTAAGTATTCTTTCCAGCATTGTTTGTTGCACACAGTAGAGAGTTTCGGTGGAGAACAGAGTAAGCACCCATAATTCCTCGCCTGGAAATCACCTCACGTGTGAGTTAGCTCACAAAAGTACTTGAGCACATCCGTGGTATCAACGACCCTACCTGCTTCAAGCGGTGTTTGTCTACCGCTGGTATATTGGAATCCCCGACGAAAATGTAAGTGCATCAGAAGTGGGGCAGCTCCTCCTGTCTTTTCGAGCACGCAATTTATCAATCCTGATACTCTTGTCGATGTCTTGCCACCCGCTACGACGGCGACGGAATAATGTACGACCAGCCGGTATATCCATTCTGCCGACCGACCTGAATTTCTGCTGCCTCTGAGGAATATCTCCAACTGGTCAAGGGATTTTTAGCCAACTGCGGGCAGATCAAATGTGATTGGCTGAGACGCTTCAAGTTGTCTCACGTTCTCGAATCAAAGGCTCCAATAGCCATAGAGCCCTTCTAGAAGTACTTAATTTGATCTAGATTTTACAAAATACCTGAGAAATGCCAATGCTCAGTATCCATTTTTCCAACCATTCAAACTGCACGGGCACCACCTCAACGGGTAGCATCGCCCACGAGACTGCTTAGCTGCTGCTTTGTTGACACTTTGCACCGTCCTCAGGAGTTCGTTTATCTGAGTTAAGAATAATTTTGTGAGTCAGCGACGAAATTCTTCTCCGCACTGTGAAGATCTGCCTCCGTTCAAAGTTTACAGCCAAGAATTCGCTTCACTTCGCCTGGTTTTTATTCGTTGCATATTGTTTCGTATCGCGCAAAAGCAGCAAGTGTGAAGAGCTTTGGACAGTCGACTTCCTCCGCCATTGTTTGACGGGCCCCCTCACAGCGTTGTGTGGTTGCCACCCGCCCCAAAGTCGTATCAAGCGCTGCCAGATCAGAGACACAAGACTAAGCCCCCCGTCGTTGCCGCGAGAATGTGGCGACAAGAAACCGAGGGGGGTGATGAGAATCCCCGCTGCCGCGCGAACGTTGCTCGAGGTGAGCCCTGCAATATAATTACCAGAAGTGCACGATACCGATCTATACAAAGATATTAGTAGATGCGATCGAAAGGAGCTACAGCCCAATGACAAACCGACTATATGTGCAGATCCACAGCAGCTGGCGCCGCTGCCGTTCGCTAATTCTGATGATACGCGGGCGAATTACACTCATTGGGGGAATGACCAGGTTGGTGAAACAAGAAATTAATAGAGCTCCACTGGCGCCTTAACACGAAAGTACTGTCTTCCTAGATGGATACAGGAAGCGCACCGATAGTATCGCAAGGAGCAAGCCGTGACGAACACTCCGATGCTGCTTCTGTTGCGTCCACAACGCCTAATAGAAGTGGGCGGGACCGAAATTGGAGCGCGCGGATCCGAGCCTCCATTGCGCGCTTGATGGAGATCGAAGGCGTTTGCTTGGATTCAGAGGGGTACACGAGATTAACAGAGGAAAAGCGAGCAGCAAAAGAGG
>NW_008649018.1:224676-247782 GCF_000247585.1 Phytophthora nicotianae INRA-310 | reverse complement strand
AAAAATGCCGCCGAGAAATGAATAAATAATGGACCATGGCATGGCTTTGTAATAAAATTCGTGTGCGGTCAAGAGGTGAAAATGCAAAGACACATCGTGCTAATGCAAAGCAGAGAATGGAACACGACCAACGATGTTTGTGTTGTAGAGGTTGCACGACTACTTCGGCCCGATGGTCGTGCGACAACGGTGGTTTATGTGGACGACTGCAACCACTTACAGTTTCACCCACTTCAGCACGACGTCCGACTCGGATATATTACGCCTGATCCAGACGAAGCTGGTTCGCACAAGTTTCTACAGAGTATTAGTGGTGTTATCACCGTTCCAAGCATCACGCTTCGCACACAGTAAAGCATCGCTGGTATTGATGCTGACGTTTCTGACGAAACATGTACGTGTCGTTGCAGTTGGTGCTCTCGGTCTGCTGCATTAAACTTGCCATCATGTGCAGCCGCGGATATATTGAACCATTGCGTGTACTCTACAGATACTCTGGGCTACGCTTCTTGGTAATCAGCGAGCTGTGCTCTACCACGGCGCTGTGGCCTGGAGAGGCTTGTCAGACGATCGCGAGTTTGAAGCTGAACTTGCTGGCGTCGAAGTTAATTATGTGGGCGACGATGCTGCAATACGTCCGTCCCAGTGAAAGCGCGACCGAGTCAACTAGCCGCATGACAACTTCCATTTGCAATGCATTTGACTGCTCTGCTATATCAGTGAAGAATGTTTTGAACGACCACAGGACGACGTTCGACAACTTCGTCAAGAGTATCTCGCGAATGGAGTCGAGTATACGTCATTGAAGCGGAGGTTCATTTGGCTACAGATTCTCTTGGAGATCGTCTTCTAAGCGCAGATACAACTGAGTGTGTAGTGTTTCAATGCCAATGACCCGGCGTCTGGTCTCGAAATATTCCTTGTCAGCGTTGTTTGTTGCAAGCAATAGAGAGTTTCGGTGAAGAACAGGGCACAATGAACTTCTTCGCCGGGAAGTCACCTCACGCGTGAGTTTGCACAAGAAATCGACATTGTCGTGGAATCAATGACCCTACGTGCTTCATGCAGTGGTTGACTACCGCGGGTTACATCGAAACCATCGCCGAAAATGTCGGTCAGACACTTTTGAGTTACTCCACTTCGATCTTGTCGTACACAGTCCATCAGTCTTTAATATGAAGCTTCGCCGACTGCTCGGAGATCGACCTCCAACCGGTATTTCCCTACCGCTGTCTACTATTTGAGGGTATAAAGTGGAGCAAGTTGTGGATTCGTAAGCGACCCGTAGTTTGAGAGCATACCCACAATATAGTTCTCCAATACCTTGAGATCCTCTTCTGCCTGTGCGTCCGATGACACTGCAGTTTCGACGTCTTCAACCATCGAGTCATCGTCGCATCATCCTAAAATGATACACTAGCCAAATATCCCAACTGGGCATCGTGATACAATCCACTGCGAGCGGATCAAATATGTTTGGTCGAGACGCGTCAAGTTGCCCCACGTTTCTCGAATCAAAGGTCGAGCGGCCGATTCTAGGAGGTCTGAAAAGAGCTACCACAAGACCGTTTTAACTACACGGCGCACCGCTTCAACTCGTCCACGAGACTACTGTAGTGTTGCTTGTTGCCACTGTACATCATTCCCAAAAGTACGTTTGCTGTGCAGTTGAGAGCGCAAGGTCTGATGAAAAAAGCCTAAAAATGGCTTGGAAATGCATGAACAATGGAACCTGACATTGATTCGTAATAAAATCCATGTCAACAATCAAGAGGTGAAAATGCCAGCTCACTTGCAGCAATTGAACAGCAGAAGTTCACGTGGTCACTTCGTGCTAACGGGTAGCGTAACACAGGGAGTAAAACACGACCATCATTGTAGAGGTTGTACAACCACGTCGGTTCGATGGTCGTGCTACAACAACGACGGTTTACGCGGACGACTGGAAACGATTTCTCCTCGCAATTTCACCGGTGCCGCCGTTGATGCTGAATCCCCACCGTTAATGCTCAAAAACCACCATAATGCGCAGCAAGGGTTTTACAGGGCCGCCCAATTCAATGCAACAGTCGAGAGCCTTTGCGGTGGTAGCTCGGAAGAATCGACGAAATTGTCGTTGCCTTATCCACTTGTCAGACTCGTCCTCTATCCTTTTTAAACGTAACTCCAATACCTTCCAAGAAACGACTATGTCCATCCCGAATTCCGTTATTATTGTTGCAGTATGCGCAGTTTTTCTTTGAGGACTCAGCGGCAAGTTCTCATTCATCTTCGAGCAAACAAGAAAAGCGAGCCGACGTCTCTCAATCCTTTAGAAAATTTTCCAGATCTTTCAACTTGCGCGGATACTCCAGTCGAACTCTCGGCAGGGGCTCCAGCTTGTGTTCTACCATTCCAAAATCCAAAGCTATTGTAGTCACCTTTGCGACGGGCAAAATATTTTTGAGGCTATCGCTCTTAAAGGCTCGATCTACTCCTCGTCGATGTCACCAACTCTGCTTCGCCTTTGGTCGCGAGATCCGGTAAACGATGGTTTGAGCTCGCGAATGTATTTGCAAAAGCAAAACTGCAACGATGGTCGGTTGAGTTTTGCGAATGGTTCAACTGTGATTGGTCGAGACGCTTCAAGTTGCCACTTCGTTCGAGAAATGTGACGCCACAAATTAACTGCTGAGAAATGCCAATGACCGCTTTTTGGCTCAGTATCCAAAAATCTTTTTTCAGCCATCAAACTGCTCGTTGGTTGGCAAAAATATCGCGATCACCGGGAGTGTTTGCAATTGGGAGTGTTGTAAGTCAGCGGCAAACCGCTCGCTCGCACACTTGCCAACTTGCATCGAGTTTGGACGCAAAACCGAGTTTTGTGCACTCAGGAATTCGTTCAGCTTCGCCTGGCTTTATTTGTTGTGTATTGTTGCGTCTCGCACAAGTCTCAGTTGGGAACTGACAGGTCTTACACACAGTTGTGTGGTTGCCACCGTGCTGAGTTGCTAACACACAGTCAAACCTCCCTACAAGAGCCAATACACGAACCACCTCCTCATTGCCGCTAGGATGTGGCGGAAAGAGGCCAAGAAGAGTGGCGAGAGCCATCGCAGTCATACAAACGTTGCTCGAGGTGAGCCTTAGTGCAATTATTTGCAGGCATTTCCCACTACATATATGTTAGCACGATCGATAAGAGCAACAGAGCGATGACCACAGATGTGTCTTGTGCTTTGTAAACAGATTCCCAACAGCAGCCACCGCTCGCTAATTCGAATGATGCGCAGACGGCTTACCCTCTTTTGCGGAACAACCAGGTTAGTGGAAGTAGGTTAATTGAGCTCCGCTGACGGTTTTAACATGACGTTACTGTCTTTCCAGATGGACACCACGCCGATAGTATCGCAAGGAGCTAGTCATAACGAACGTTCCACTACTGCTAATACTGCACCGGCAGCGCCTAGCAGGAGCGGAGGAGATCGAAACTGGAGTGCTCGTATTCGAGCCTCCATTGCGCGCTTGATGGATATCGATGGTGTTTCCTTAAACCCGGAGAGGTTTGCAAACCTAACACTGGAAAACCAAGCGGCAAAAGAGGCCCAGCAGGCATTCCGCGAGAGAGTTGATCGTTTGCAGGTCGCAAGCGAGGCAGCTCATAAGGAGCACTGGAAGCGGTTACGTGACGTGTACCCGGCCTCAACAACGAAAAAAATGAGGTTTACTATTGCGGACCACCCGTCTCCATCAGCGACAACAATGATATCTTCGTCGGCAACTCCAGCATCGTATCAGCCTAGGCACGAAGCGTTGGACGCACTAGTAGTGGCCGCCGCTACAGAAGATTTGACCAAGTCATTGACACCAGCCAATGCAAAGCGAGCTAGACACCGACATAACCTACTGTCCTTGCGAAATGGCGCAGGTAAGCTGTTAGAAACAGCTTTATTTGCGTTCGCGTGAATATTTCTTTGCTGACTTACATTTCATAGGCGCTGAGCAGAGCCCAGTGCGTGTCCATGACCCACAATTGGCCAAAGCCGTCAATAATCTCGCTGATAAATTGGCGCGACTACTTGGACAGCTACAAGCTACGTCCGATGAGGCTACTGCTGAGCCCATTCTCGCCGCTGCGGCAACTATCGCGCTGGAAGCGACGGAGATGCGTCGCAACGAGGAAGTGGCGTTGGCGCGAATGGTTGAAATCGAGGAGCATCGCCAGCATATCATGCAAGGTCTTCTAGAGTACGAAATGCGTAAAGAGCAGCGAGAAAAGGACGAGAGCAGCAAAGAATGCACTGCCACCTTGTCCGGTTCACACGGTAGCCAGAAAGACAGCGGTGCCAAGGTTGATGAAAGACAAGACTAAAAAATGCACCAGGAATTGTATAGCAATGGAGCATACATGCAATAAATGCGTGGCCACCTTAGGAGCACATTTGTAATCACTCTTTGTTGGAGAGTCTACAGTCAAGAGGTGAAAAATGCGAACGTAAAAGTCCGCAAGGACACTTCGTGCTAACGTAAAGCAATGGGTGAAACACGACCATCCTCTGTTGTACATGTTGTGCGACAACCTTCGGTTAGATGGTTGTGCAACAACAACAGCTGCAACAACGGTGTGTCCCACACTAATTGATGTATTGCACCAAAGCTCTCGTTCTTGCGACTCCGATTCCAAAATGGCCGATGTGGTAGCAGGAGATGCTTTAGCGCAAGCTGTTGACGAAGACATGGCGGCCCCCAGCGCGTCCCAGGACACGGAAGACGAGGAAGAAGGCAAGACGCTCGCGACACGACACGGAGACGTCACGACGGACGATGATCCACAAGAAAGCACCGCAGACGAAGGAGACGACGAAGAAGACGAAGAGGAGATGGACAGCGATGACGACAAGGTGGAGCTCTCGGACAGCGCGTCAATGTTACGCATGATGGAGAGTCTGCCTGAAGCGGAGGCTCGACGTCACGAGCAGTTCCGCCGCTCACACTTCGAGCGCGGAGCCATCAAGCGGGTAACAGACTCAAAATGCAGCAGTAAAGGAAGAGAAAACTGGCTAACAGCATTGTGTTGCTGTAGTGCATGGCACAGGCGATCCACGAGTGCTCGGCGACGGACAAGAAAGCGCCTAGCGTGACAAACGTCATGGCTATCGTTATGTCCGGCATGACCAAGGTCTTCGTAGGAGAGATCACAGCCGAAGCACGACGGATCATGGAGAAGAACGGCGAGACGGGCCCCATCCGTCCGCATCACCTTCGCGAGGCGCACCGCAAGTACTACAAGCGTCGACCTCTGGCTCGTGGACGTAATATGCGGCGTCTGTTTCGGTAAGAACAATCGCTATCCGGCCTGCTGTGGTTCACAAGTCTATTTAGTCGTCATAAGAATCTATCGTGGCCGCTTTTCTTCGTCCAAAAGCCGGTCGTCTTCTCGAGGTTCTGCTTCTTCTTCTGCTTCCTGGTAGGTCCCGTAGCCATCGCCGTCATGGCGAGGCGACGCAAACGGTGACATGGCGTTGACATTCTCCTTACTACCGCGGCCGTGACCAATAGGGATTGTGGACACGGACGAGGAAGCTGACATGAGCTGGACGCGTCCGGGTGATTCCGGGTAGTAATACTCTTCCTCCTCAGTGTACATGGACAACAGCCACTGGTCTTTCAGGATCTGGCTGATCTCCGGGAACGACGGACGCATATCCGGGTTTTGATGCCAGCACGACCGCATGAGGCGCGCCAGTGCCGGCGGACAGCTGATTGGAATCACTGGGCGAAGTCCGTTAACCACTGCCGTCATCTGCAAGATAAAACACAAAAGCTTCATGAGTATTACGCTTCAATAGCGCAAATACAAACCCACAAAACGTACCAGTTGGAACGGGTTCATGCCTTGATCGCCGTAGGGTTTACTACGAGACCAGGTGGAGTACAGCAAGATGCCGAACGAATACACGTCACCCTTCGTGGAGCACTGGATGCCGCCCATCGTTGCCATCTCTGGTGCCATGTAACTTGGCGTACCAACTTCTGCAGTCATGGTCGTAGCATCAGGCTCGATAAGCCGCGAAAGCCCAAAGTCACAGATATTGACGTCGTCTGTCTCGGAGATGAGTACGTTGGCTGGCTTCAGGTCGCGATGTACCACGTTGCGGCTGTGTAGAAAGCCCATACCGCTGACGATCTGGTTGATCACCTTCATAAACACAGCTTCCTCAAGAGGTCCTTTGGCCGCTGGGTTCTCAATCAGCGCACTGAGCGATTTCGGGCAAAAGTCCGTCACGATGTACAGCACGCGATTGTAGTAACTCACACCGTAAAACCGCACGACATTCGGGTGATGCAAGCGACTCAAAATACTGACTTCGCGTCGGAAGAAGCTCTGGAAATACTCTTGGCCCGTCACGGGACTGTACAAACGCTTGACGGCGACCACCGAGCTGCCTCCGCCGCTGTGCAACAGGCTTCGGAACACTTGGCCAGACGTACCGTTGCCCACCTCGCACTGCAGAGACAGCGAGTCAAAAGGGATGAGCCAGTCACGACTGTCATTGGACACGAAGTACTCGAGATCTGCCATGTCGGAGATCTCAACGTACTCAGACTGTGAGAAGCTGTTCCCACGGTTCAGGAACGGTCCCTGCAGTGCGTGTGGCTGGCGAGCGAGACGACGCATTGTACACATGCAGAAACCCAGCGTCGACAGCGCGATAGTGCCCAGAATGGCCACCATTACGAACGGGAAATCGTACGACTCGCAGCCATCTCCTCCATATCGAGCATCGCAGTGACACACAGCTTCGGTACCAGACATGACGCATTGGCCATGTCCATTGCAAGCTACCTCACTTTCCAAATAACCAGGGCACAACTGACACGTTGGTCCGATGTATCCATCAGCACAAGTGGTACACGGCATCTTTCCTTCGAGTTTCCAGCCCTCGTGGCACATACATTGTCCCGTTCCGTTGAGTCCACTGGAGCAAGTGCCATGTCCGCAGTCATGTGGACATGGTTGGCAATCTTCGCCGAAATATCCTTCCTCACAATCATAGCAGTCAGTGAGGGAGTCCCAGCCGCGGTGGCAATTGCACTTGCCTGAACCATGAAGTCCGTCATCACAGCGCCCTTCTCCACACTTTCGACATGCAACGCAGGTCTCGCCGTAATAGCCGCTCATACAGCCCACGCAGTTGTTCGAATCAGACCATCCAACGTCACAAATACATCGTCCGTCTCCATCCACTCCCGAGTTGCAATGTCCGTGTGGGGCACAGATTGGACACGACCGGCAGTGGGCTCCAAAGTGCTGCGGTGCACACTGACACGACATCGTCATGGGGTTAAAGTCCCAACCTTCGTCGCACAGCGAGCAGCGACTTTCCGGTGTGTATCCTTCGTCACAAATACACGATCCGTCACCGGAACTTGTATCATTACAGCGGCCATGATTGTTACAGGTGCGGCAAGGTGTACATGATGGACCATAAAAGCCTTTTTCGCACTCCAGACACCGCGATTCCGACGAAAAACCTTCTGAACACACACACTCGCCATCGCCAAGAAGCCCGTAGTTGCACTTGCCACCATCGCACGGTTTACAGGGCTGGCAAGTTGATCCGAAGAAAGAGCTCATACACTCCATACAGTTGTTATCGGCATCGAAGCCCACCGCGCATGAACATCGACCGCTTCCCATCAAGCCGTCGTCACAGTTTCCATGGGGAAAATTGCAGTCTGGACACCGCTTACACTTATCTCCATAAAAGCCAGGCAAACAAGTCGCACAGCGGGTATCAGGGTCGAAACCTTCGGGACAAACGCATTTGCCTGTACCCATCAATCCCGAATCGCAGTGGCCGTTATTGAGGCACGGCTCACACGTTCGCTTGCAATGTTCACCAAAAAATCCGGTGGCACAGTCTCGGCAATCAGGAGCGGCGTATCCATTCCTACACGTCCATACAAACAGGGATCATTTCAGTTAGGTTAGCTACAGCACCGACATATTCTGTGTTTCGTACACGCATGAGCAGGTCCGTGGGGTTAAATCGTTCGGAGCACAACCGCATTTGCCATTACCGAAGCAAGCTGTAAGCGAGGCGCCATCCCAACCAGGACAATCTGTTCAGCATGGAAAAATATTAACGCCATTCCACATCTATTGTTTCAATACACTGTCAAGATTCCATACCTGAATTATCTTGCGCCTCGAGATAAATATTAATCTCTGCGTAGCCGGCAATGGAGACACCAACCATGGAGCAGACGGGGTTAACTTCATGAGAACCTTTCCAGCTGAAATGAAGCGAAATCGGCAGGTCAGCACTTGTGATCTCCGGGATAATAGACTTGCGTCCTTCCGGGCCAATGATACCATTGCCCCAAGGCGGGAAAATGTTGAACATATCATTGCAATGCGGGTAGTTCGCCATCATATACGCCTGTGACGGGAACACGGGCGACTGAAGCATCTCCACGCCATTAACAAGCAAACTATCCACGGATCCGCGTCCACCGGCAGGCGATTCCCAGTCTATTTGCTTGACTGCGACCGCCAAATCTGCCTGCAATACCACAATACCAACATTAATCAATGAAATAAGCCCCAATCTATTCCTCGCTGAGAAAGAGGAGACAGAAGTACCTTGCACACGGTCTGTTGAGCGAGATCGAGCCCTGAGAAGTGCACGGGCTCCACTGGTGAGAACGCGCAAGTGTTGTTGGCCCAACCGAGGCAGCGTGCAATGACCTGCGTCTGCTGCACCAATGCGTCGACCCCTAGCGATGGCATTACTGCTGCTATCCAAATGGCAAACATGTAGACCATCCACCTCCTAAATCTGCTGGATATCCTGCCTCGCCTGCACATCCTGCGGATCTGTTCCTGCCTCCTGCGTCTCTGTTGTGAGTCGCCGCGGGTTGGAGCGTCGCGCCAGAGATCTCGTCTCTCAGGCCTGCAGCCACTCCCTCTCCGCTCTGGCGGCGACTCCTTCGTATTGAATCTGCTGGTTGAAGCGCGAGAGTTAAATGATCTCAGCAGTCTATCGAGCGATAGAACTCTGCTTCGACCGTCGGTGGCGCTGCCTTGTGCTGCTGGCCGACCAGCTACGTCGACCGTCCACCAACTGGCCTGTCCGCCTGCCTGCCTGCCTCAAGAAGACACACAGACAGCGAGTCGAACCTGGCACTTTGATGTGATCGCTGCTGTGCCGAGAAAGAGAGGAGACAGATGCAGGCAGACAGGAATCGGCCTGGAGAACTTGATAGCGTAAATAGTGGATAACTGATTAAAGTGATATTTTAAACGACTTTTAATATATTATTTGTTTATTTTAACTTAGTACTGTGATTGAGAAATTTGATACAATACACTCAGCTAGAATCGGATCTTTAGTCGTTTTGGCAGGGGTCTTCTAAAATTGTTTTTACGTGACCCTTTTTACGGATCCCGTTCGGTTTTTACAGCAATCTCGAACAAGGCAACTTCAATTCCAGTGCGATTCGAATGCGGTTTCCGTCGGTTCAATGTGAAGATTCTGGCGACGACGACAGTGCTTCGAGGCCGCTCATGATGGCAGCGACACGAGATCCGCTGTATCAGAGTGGCCTGCACTCGTGACACGACAGCGTGGCAGTGGGTGAAACGTATACCGGAAATGTCGTCACAGGTGACTCGCCAGTCGAGTACTCGTCATGCAAAGTCAGCAAGCAGACTGGTGACAGCTGAGCCAGATCGTTGGTCACGAAGAGTGTACGCGCGGCGCGTCGAATGTCTAATAGTGCTGCTGCTGATTTCCACGCATTAATACCAGTACATGCTCGCATACCTTAGCGATGGCAATTGGAAACGAAAATATTCCAGCTAAGAAATGGTGCGGCGCAAGTGGCTCTTTGAGCAGTGTGATGAAACTGGGCACGAGAACCGGTGTTGAGCCTGCAAGTTGAAGCTGTTGCTTGTCGATTTTTTCATGCTCTGAGAATTATCTTCAAGGCTTTGCTGCTGCGCGTGTTTGCCGCCGTCAAACACGAAAAATGCGAGAATGGTATAGTAGTGTTTTCTATTGTGATATCATACGTTGCGCTTGGCGCATGTGGTACAGGGCTCTGGGCCTGTGAGTTATTTTATGTTTCTATGGTTTTCTAATGTGCTTTGTTCATTTGGGCCACCCCACGTTTCCTCGAGCTCATGCCAGATCGAGCAGCATGTCAAAACACTCGTCGGAGATCTCACGGATGCGCTGGTTCCAGTGGGAGGTGGCGTTCTCGTGCAGCGCGGACGCGATCTTCTCTCTCAGAGCCTGGTCGCACGACAGGTACATACTCATGAGCTGGAAGTTCCCGCACATGTTGCACGCCTCCTGAGCCACTAGGAAGTGGGTCGACTGGATACAAGCTTGGATGCGTGTGAAGGTGCGATGCACGACGTCGGCTGGGAACATGAGACCGAGCAGCATAAACTGCGACAGCAATCCGGCTGTGAACCGCACGAAGAACAACTGGAGCTGGACGTTGCGTTGTGGCCACTTGAGCAGCATCCAGCGCAGGAATTCTTCGCCGTGCATCGGAGAGAATGCGGCCATCCGGTTCACCAGCTCCCCCATCGCACGGTACGTCGTGGCCTCGGCAGAGTCGCTGCATTCTGCGTATTTTTCGAGCTGGTTGCGGTTGGAATCAGAGTTCCCACTGCCTCCAGGTGAGCTGCGAACAAGCAGTCGGATCGCGCGCATGATCTGGCTGCAAAGTTCTCCGATGGCGTCGCGGATCTCGTCGTCACTGCTGCCAAACACCTCGGGGTTGTATCGTGCGTCCCGTTCAATGACATCCACTGCTGCGTTCAAAAATGCAATCATGCCCTTGACGGTGACGAGATCCTTGCCGGAATCGCGAGGCGAAATGTCCGACAGACCCTGATGCTGGAAGATCGCCAACGACACCGACGCAGCAGCAGCCAAGATAGATGGACGCGTATCTGATATAGTACGGAAGATCGCGTTCATGATGGCGAACCGGTCGTACTGGGCTAGGACGTCCAGCTTCACCATAGCCAGCATCTCGTGGGCGATCCAATGAGGCGTAAAATATATTTCCTGCAGGGTTTCTGCAGACGTTCCGCGCACAGGCATCTCCTGTGTCGAGCAATCCGAGCTGAAGAGCATAGTCGTGAGCGCGGCCTGAAACTTTAGTAGATCGATGTCCAGAACGCCGTTCTTTGGCTTGGTAGCTGCTGGAATATCCACAATGTCGTCCTCGTCAAAGTGGAAGACGTCTTCGTGCTGGGAACTGCCTAGTAGCAGTAAGTTCAGCTCCTGCGTCACCTCCACGTCGGGGAAGAGCAGACACATGAGCTCCAGCACCACTTCGTCGGCGGCGAGGGTGTCCACTGCATTGGTACGTTTGGTCTCGTGTTTACGACGTCCCACGCGGCGCTTGAACTTGCGCTTGGGAGTACCCTCGGCGATCATTTCAGGGGACGATCCCAGTTCGTCGAAGTTGTCGTGGCTGAGCAGTTGGCCCGACTCGTTGAAGATACGCGCGCTCTCAAACAGCGTCATGGGGCGCGCTTCTCGTCTGTGTTCGTCCTGTCTTCCTACGTACGCAGTGGACGGCGCTGACGACGCGAGCGACAGCGAGTCCATGGTCTCATCCAGCTCGTCAGTGGCCGTCATTGCCGGTGGCCACGAGGTCGCGGACGGCCCCGAGCGGCTCAGCTGCGATGCATGATTGCGCGTGCTATTCGTCCCTGCAGCGTGTCGTTGCTGCTCGGGGATATTGCGATGCACGCTCTTTGTTGGCGTAGGCAACCACGCCTCCTTTTCAAGGCGCATCACGTTGGCGCGGTGCTGGTGGTGCGTGTGGTGCTTGAAGCGCGGCTCCGCACGGCTCTCAGCCGAGCGGCGACCAGCGTCACGCTGGTGGTGCTTGAGCTTACGCTGCAGCTTCCAGTCCGTTTCCTCGAGGACACGCGACGGCGCGGGCGAGGTGTCAGCAGTGGGGGACATGACAGGGCAGAGGTGCAGGCTGCGGGTGCGCGAGGCAGCAGCAGATATGTACAGGGTGCTGACTTCGGAGGAAACAACAGAATGGCGACGTCAGCAGCGAGACTGCAACTCGGGCAGTTGATCTATTCGGATGTGTCATCGTCTCACTTGGAAATTGTATGTGGCGAGCCGGTCTGTCCGTATTGAATTCTCCTATGCGACATAGAGGATCTCAACGCCCAATCGGAGGCGCCGAATTCGAACTTGAAAGTGGCGAATCTACGGATTCCCCGCCGTAACGACCGTCTCGGATAAAGATATCAACTTCCAGGCAGGTCTCTGAGGCTCTAGACTCTATTGCACTTTGTTGCAGCGCGATCTTTCCATCACAGGCCCATTGCGCTTGAAATTTATGCCTTTCTAGGCGTTGCAACTTGGCAATTGCGTTGTTGCAGTGAGCGACGCAGCACGTTCTCCTGGTACAGCGCGCGCGAAGGCACCCCCTTTCCTCGAAGCCGGCCAGGGTTGATTTGAGCTCGCCAGCTGTGACACCGCCGACGTCAATTGCGCACGAGACGTGGAGGACGGTTTTTGTTTGTGTTGTTGGGTCCTCCACATGCACTTCAACTTGCCCAGCCGTTATTTTCCCAGCAGTCGCTGATGAGCTTCGTCGTGAGGATAAGGTTCCGCTGCGAATCAACAGATACGCTACACAGGAACGGCGGCGTCTCCTCTCCGCTCATTCTGCAATTCCCTAATTGGGAGGTTTCCAGTGCCCTCCGAGCAGTTCTCGGCATTATAGAGGAATACGAGTGGGTTATGGCGTGCTGCGTTGATGAATTCGGCAATTACTGCACGGGGCCACCATTGGGGGACCACCGGGAAGCGTTACTATGGAGTAGATGAGGGTGGTGCCAATTACCAAGCAGTTTTCAAGTCACACTACAGTATTTAGAAGCTGCGTCGTTATCTTATTTATAATAGCGCCCACAGCACGCCTGTGCCAGGCTCAGCCTGGCAGGCTGGGCTGCACAATTTCCTGAGCCGTCTGCGTTGCGAACACACACCCAGCGACGCCGTGTTGCGTTTGCTGGCTCAGACGATCGGACGTCGTCCATCCGGTTGTCGAGCAGCGAATTGGCAGCGATGCGGCGAGCCATCTCTGGTGCTCCAGTGGCGGCGAAAGGCACGTGTACAAGTCTACGAAGTGAGTCACGCACCTGAGTAGCGACGCGTTGCTTAGAAACGCCTTAGTATGTGGCCTCACTGGCGAGTTTTAGTATCCCGAGTGGAGCCAGCATGCATGTCGTTTGAGAATGATCGTGGTAGGTGAAGCTTCACATGAACCGGTGGCAAACTTGCATCGCAAAGACTCAAATACGCTGAATGAATACATGTACAGTCTTAGCCGTGTTCATTGACAAGATCAAGTAAGGGCTCTCTTTCGTTCTTCACTAACAGCGACAGCGTCTAGCACACGTGCCACAATAAAAGCTGTGTGGTGCTGGATGTGCTCCACGATACAAGAATCTGAGCCTTGAATCCTTAAAGTGCCAATGTAGCTCGCTTGAGTAGCTCCTGATCAGGGCGCCTTTTGTAGGAACTCATGAAGACGATCTGAGTCCTATCTTGAATAAAGTATGGAAGTTTCATGGTCACTTTGGATTGGGCAGCTCAAACATAAATCCCTTGGTCGGCGGCTATCAGCGATGAAGACGGAGCCATCGGCGCCGCGTGTGCTGGAGCTCCTGGCGCCTCGCTTCGCCGACCTAGGCGATGTGTCCGGCAGTCTCCCCGTGTCACTGGATCTGTCCGCCTCCATGGATGTGCAGTTGGTCTTCTGGGAGCGAGAAGGGGTCACCAAAGAACTCGAATGCGTTAACGTAGACGAGGGCTGTCCGCGTTGCAAATTCGAGGGTTTCTTGCGTGGCCTAGTGATCCTCAAGCGACGTGGCGTGCTGCATATCAATGGGGCGTATGCGGTCGACCCAATGGGGAGGAATTTCGCAAGATTGCGACTTCAGATCGAGGGAATGCACGAAGTGGCCGCAGCCTCAAAGCTGGAAGAGTTCGACTTTGTCAAGTGCCATCTCGATAATTATAACAACATAGGAGATAATGTGACAGAGGAGCAGAAGATTGAAGCTGCAAGACGCAGCAAATGCCACGTGATGGGGTGCAGGCTGCATTGCTGGCAGGCGCCCAGAGTCCAAGTGACGCCAGAGAGAACGCCGAGAGCTACGCTTTCCGGCTTAAACTGGGATCAACAGCATTCAAACTCGGACGCGCCGAGCCATGTGCCGGTTAAAAGGGAGATTCAGGTGTCCTCTCCAGCTTCACCACACGCACCACAATCTCCCATGCGTGCCTCATCGCCGACGCCGAGTGTCGTGGAGTATGCCGTGTCTCTAAAAGATGAGGAGCCTGTGTTGTGCGAACCGGCACCGCACCGGAAGTTGAATCTTCCTGATGTTTTTCACAGTTTGATGGCTCGTATTGAGGCTGAGCCGTCGGATCTGTGGAGTGCCGATGTTGCAGGGCTGGATTTGAAGTTATACGAACATCAAAGACGCGGATTGAGCTGGATGATGAAAAGGGAGCGTGGAATATTGTGGGATACGCTGCTGCTCCACCCGTTCAGTGTTCCCGGCAGAGATAGTGACACTGACTTGGAGTTGGAGACAGAGTTTGGAAAGACGGCTTACGACGCCTGCGGTGGAATGCTCTGCGATGAACCTGGACTGGGTAAAACTATCACGATGCTGGCTCTGATCCTCTTAACAAGAGGCCATTCGACATCGAATCTGGCCGTTCGGGTGGATCCTCCGTCGCCAAATACCGCAAGTGTGCAGCTCCGTTCGTCGTCTCGAGGTCGCTCACTCATAGCTGAAGACTTGATGAGCTCATGTACAACACTCGTGGTGGCCCCAGACGCGTTGGTTGAACACTGGGCGGAGCAGATTGACATGCACGTGGTGCATCAAGGACTGAAATACTATGTGGACAAAGCAGAAAAAATACAAGAAGCGCTACCAAAAAGCAAAAAGTTGGCCAAGTACGATGTCGTAATTGTATCCTTTTCTCGGATGGCCAAGGAGTGGAAGCTCCATCGACCTGCATCTGCGATGGAAAAGCGCAATGTCTTAAGATACGGCTTTGAAGACCAACCGGATCGATACGTCGATGGAAGTCTCCGTGGCGACTTGTCTTCTCTACTCTCGGTGCATTGGTTGCGTATCGTCGTGGATGAAGGTCACAAGCTCGGCGGTCGAGCGCCTACGCAGCTGATGCAAATGTCCCGCCTGCTGTGTGCAGAGCGACGATGGGTAATGACGGGAACGCCGTCGCCAAACACGCTTCAGTCGGCTGACCTTCAGTATATCCAAGGACTTCTGGTTTTCCTGCGCTGTCAACCTTATGGACGACCTGATGGACACGCATGGTCAAAGGCGATCGCTCGCCCATTCCAGAGGAACGAGGTAATGGGATTCTATCGACTCCAGCATCTCCTCAATCGGATAATGATCAGACACACAAAGGAATCCATCCGTGACTTCCTTCCACGCCCAATCCGCCACACAGCTGTCGTGGATCCGAGTCCGAGCGAGTTTAAGCTGTATAACGCAATTGCAGAGAATGTTCGGGCTAGTCTGGTGACTACGACCATAGATGTCCCGAAAAGCTCTCACACACCAGGCGACATACACCCGGACAGCCTTTTGCATCGCAAGAACCACCAAGGCGCCGGACACGTGGAAAGCGACCTTGCAATTGCGTTCATGGGTGGATATGCAGTCGAATGGGCTGTGAAGAAGGAGAAGATGAAGAAAAGCATAGCCAAATTGGTGGATGCCGGAGTAAATGAAGCTCGCGTGTCGACTGTCTCCAAGTATTTGGAGAGTGTGCTTCACAAGGAGAAGACCACGTGCAGAGAGTGTGGATTCGAGCGGCGCTTCCTCATGGTTCTACCGTGTGGACATTTGTGCTGCGCGCACTGTGTCGAAGACATAAAGAAGGAGCTTGGCGAACCTTGCTGCACCTTTTGTGGAGAAGAGTATGACGAAAATGACTTTGACTTCTTGCAGCCAACTCTCACCGGCGAAATCTCGACTCGTGGTCGAGATAAAACCATCGCTAAACTGCGTGCAGCGGAAGTTCCTGAGTCGAGAATCGCTACCGTGATTGCCTACATGGACTCACGGAGAGCAAAGCCACCCACCGAGTGCATCAGCTGTCACCAAAAGCTGCACTTGCTGCTACTTCTTCCTTGTGGCACATGTGCTGTGCTGACTGCACGGAGAAGCGCTACCAAGTGGCAGGACCGAGCTGTTGTCTGTGCCATCAGCCGTATTCTCGCCAAGGGTTCAAGTCGCTGCAACCAGGAGTTCATGCCGAGGCGCTGGACGACAATGATCAGCGAAGAAAGAAAGTTTCCGTTAAGAAGAAGAGAAAACGCGTTGGTCAGCCAACCAAGAAGACCGTTAGGCTGGTGAACGTCAAGCGAGACTTCTGGAAGATTGAGTCAAGTAAAATCTTCTACATGACTACTAGAATTCGAGAGTTGATGAAGGAGTTCGAACTGCCTTCGCGTGGTCGACAACGCGAGCTCAAGGTCATTATTTTCTCGCAGAATCGTGAGAGTATTTGGCGAACTAAAGTCGCCTTTGAGCAGCAGGACATCCCCACTGCTGACTTCATCGCGCTGATTAATCCTCGCAGGCGCATTGAAAACTTGGAGGCGTTCCGCTCGAGCCCAAATGTTCACGTCCTTCTGTTGTCAAATTTGGGCTCCCATGGTTTGGATCTTTCTTTTGTTACGCATATATTTCTACTGGAAGAAATCTGGGATAAGTCCGTCGAGCAGCAAGTGATCAGTCGAGCTCATCGAATGGGAGCAACGCACTCAGTTGTAGTGGAGCAGTTATGGATGCGAGGAACGGTGGAGTGCCAGCTAGCATCCGTCAATCAGCAGCTCTTTAAGAGAGAAGCATCTGGAGAAGATAGCGAGACCAGACAAGGTCAACCTACAAGAGAAGAGGTTCAAGAAGCGTCAAGCGCTGGCAAAAACAATTTCCAGGCGATGAAAATGTCGTATCTCCTTAACAACTTGCGGATTCTCCCAGATGATGTGGCTGCAAAAGACGGCGAAGTACGATACTCCGTTTTGGATGAGAATGAAGCTATTATTCGGAAGGGAGTACACACAATTTCGGAATCGGGAGACGTGACAACCGTGTCAACCATGCCAACATCGCCTAAGCAGCGTGTAGTGGCAGTAGCAAGTTCTTTAGCAACTCCACAAGAATCTACGATGTCTACGAGAGAAGCTGCTCCACGAGTTACTGCAAAAAAGACGAAATATTCTCCTGAAATTATTGTAATTGACGATTCTTCTTCGGATGAAGAACACAAGAGTGAAAGTGATAGCGAAGATGATGTCAGAGTTCCATTTCGGTTGCACTTCAGCCGAGTGAAGCAGGTGCCAGAGTATATTGAAATTAAAGACGAAGATACCGAGTCGGAGTGCTAAGTAAATGACATGAGTTTCTGATTACTAGATGGATTAATTTCTTTGTAGTCAATTATACAAATTTTCATCAGCGGTAATTTTGCATGCTGGTACATGTACTTGAGCAGGTTGTTTCAAAAAAAATTATCTCACTCCCCACCACGTGAACGATGCAGGCAGGATGTATGCGCGAAGAAGGTCGCTAGAGAACTGCCCGATGAAAATCAGGGTCATCGTAACAAACGCCACCACTGTCAGATGCCAGTTCGAAAAAACTTCTAACGTCGAGAGAGTCTCGGCAGCCACGAAGCTGAAAGGGTCCCGCTGGATCGTGTCATAAACGCCTCTAGGCACCTCGACGCGCTCGATTGCAAAGTCTTCGTTGCGCGTGATAATAATTCCCAAAGAACTCTACAGAAAAACACTATGTTAGCTTTAAGACCATCACGTGGAAATGTTAAAGCAATAGACCTTATCGGGCATGTGACGGAACACATCGAAGGCAACATCTCCAGCGGTCAAACTGCAACAAATACAACAAACTTTAGACAACCGAATCATTTAAAAAGATTGATAGACAATAACTCACGAGATGAGCGCGCTGCCTTCGATCTCGACTTCATTGACCAATTGCGGGAGGTTCTGTTTCCGAATCCAGCCGGCATTGAGGTACACCCACTTCAGTGCGCGGTTGACTTCGTTACTGGACGTAAGCACTTGAGCTGGGTCTCTATTTAAGTGAAATCATACAACTAAATTCGTGAGTACATCTTGTGACGACGTGATAATTGTGTTGCAGTACGCACCTGGCTCCAACTATTTTAGGCAACACAAGCGTGATGGCTTCAAACACGAGCGATCGGGCACGGTTTCCCATCCGATGGCTGATGCTATGAACTCGAGAGCGTTCGCGGTGGTCTCGAATTGTTCGCCTCAGACTTGCGTGCAACCAAAAGCGAGCAGACTCGGCTTTCAGCATGCTGTTGATCTTGTGGCATGTGGCTCGCGCCACTAGTAGATCTTCAGCGGTCAGAAAGTGTGCGACTTCAAACTGGACTTCGTAAGGAAGGTTGAGAAACGTGCTGTCCCTTTGAGGGCTGCAGATACAAGCACAGAATAACAGGTTAGGTGACATAACCTATCAACACGGAGACTTCCACTTACTCTTGTGCTAGTTTGGCGGATACACCGGCTATCAAGCGGCGTTCCGCTTCAGCAACATACTCCATCGTGAGCTCTCCGCAAACGCAGGCCACAATGCCAGTCGTGGTGCCAAACTGAATGGCGATAAGAAGGTCCCCGGGCCACAAGAAATCGTAGGATAGATACCATCCGCCACAAAGTGAAGCCACTTCCATCCATGATCGACGCGTATGACTGGAGAAATTCGGTTTGAAGTACAAGATACGCTCCTGGAGAATCATACCGACTTTGCGTGTAGGCTTCCAGATGACGAACATGTCTCCAACAAGAGCAAAAATGACGCCACTCGTGGTGGCGAGGACAAATGCCACCTCGATGCTGCGCAGATGCGTATAAATAATATTGAAAGCCACAGCACCGACCAGGCCCAGCAGACTCATGACAGGCAGAGGCAGGATTTGCGTCTTCTCCACCTCTTTTCTATCTGCTTCTGTATAAACGAACGTAGTTGATGAATGTCAGTTAGAGTGCCAGCCACGTAGGCAGAGAATAAGCAGCACAGGGCTTACCGTTCAGCGGCATAGCTCGCGCGCAGCTTCGAAGCTGCTCTCCACCCAGCGTCACGAGCATTCCAGAGAGAGTACCGACTTGAACTGCAACGACCAAGTCATGATAAATCGCGTAGCTGCCGTAGATAACGCCCATGAAGCAGCCGAACTCGACGAAAGAGCGCACTGGGTACTCGCGCCAATTCTGTTTCACATTGATGAACCTGTCCTGTAAGATCACACCAGCCCATCGTGTTGGTTTGAATAACACCAGCATGTCCGCGAAACACAAGAAGGCGATACCAGCGATAGTGGCCAGAAGCACCGTGACTTCGAGACTGCGCATGTTCTCAAATATCCACTGAAAGGTACCCGACCCAATGTATGCGAACAATAGCATAACCGGAAGCGGTCGAGCTCGATTGGGCTCAGCGTTGCCACACGGCGTTCCAATGGGTGAGATCGGCGCGGCAAGCACTTCTGCGTCAGCCAATAGACCCTGTCCCCATGGAATGAGTCTCGACCGGTTCTTTCGGAAATATTCACCTGACAGCGTGACTGCAATGCCAGAGAAGGTGCCGAGCTGCAGCGCCAGCACGAGATCATCGTACAATGCAAACGATCCACAGATAACCGCAAACCACGTGAAAAGCTCCAAGAACGAACGTAAGGGCTCCAGCTGCCAGTTCTCTTTTGCGTTTGTAACCCGGCGCTGCAACAGCAAGCCCACCTCTCGAGTTGGTTCCCACATCAGGAACAATTCACTTGCTGCTAGAAAGAAAATACCAGCAAATGACGCGAGGCAGAAGGCTGCCTCAATACTGTCGAAATAGTGGTAGATAGAGAACAGCGATACCATCGAAGCGTAGGTGATCAAGAACAGACAAAACAGCAGCGCACACGTTGCTGTCAACTGCACGCGCATGTGTGTTCCAACAGTTAAGTGAAGCCGCGAGCATACCCAGTGACCTCCGATAGATACCACAATTCCAGAAAGCGCAGCAAGCGTGAGCGAGCTGAAAACAGTGGAGGAGGCTGCAAAAGTACCGACGAAAACACCGACGAACACCAGCGTCTCGACAAACATGTGAAGCGGGAAGACGACCCACTTATTCTTGAACTGCTTCACTCCAGTGTTGAGTAATACCGCAGGATGCAGCTCATATGGTGCTGGACTCGTCAGGTATCCAACTGAAGCCGACACCACAACGTTGATTGCGGAATATTGCGAAAGTGACAGCGAGAGCTTGTCCTGGTTAATCACAGCGAAGAAAGTCGAGCACATATCCAATGTCGACACCACCATGATACCTACAAATGTCCACTTGACTCGTTTGTAAAGATGAGGATATCGCTCTTTCACGAAGCTCAGAGCACGATCAGACCACGACTGCAGCGTATCACTTGGGCAAACCTTACTCAACGTAGAGATTGCAGGGGTATCTGCCGGTTCTGGCGCAGCACACGAAATCTCTTTCAGCTGAGCTCCATCGCTCACTTCAATATCGTCCCAGCATTCTCGAGAAAATGCGATGCAAAAAGCCGACAGCCCACAGGAGAATAGCACGCCTGGTAGTCCATACGAGACCTTGGGAGCGATAAGTGTAATGATACCAACACAAAACCTGGCTGCGAGGCGTCTGCCCAAGCGAAACAACTCCATTAAAGACGGTTTTCGTCCAGATAATGCCAGAACAGTAAGCGTGATCGCAGCCACGGCGATGAAGCTCAGCATCAGCGTCAAGGAGCTCGATGGTACATTCGCAGCACGCACAATTGCGGCATACACTTGGAAGAGAAAATACAGCATCATCACGATCACAGGAATGAGCTTCACCCAGTGGTCAGCGGGCATCTCCACAGCTGCCTGCGGACTCGGCGGACTCACGAACCTCGGTCGACTTGCTGAAGCTAAGAGCTCGCTACTGAGAATAAGTAGAACGCCACAGCACGTGCCAAGCTGTAGCGATAGCAGCATGTCTTTCGTCGTACTGTAGTACAGCGTCGTTGCTCCAAAAGTTCCTGTCACCTCAACAAGCGACCGCAGTGGATGCCGTTCCCAGTTCTTCCGAGCGTCTACAATCCGTCCTTGGAGTGCAATTCCAGCTCGTCGAGTGGGTGCACACAGTAGCAGCAGTTCACTTGCAATAATAAGCGACGCACCGACCAGCGTGATGAGCAGATAGTTGAATACCAGTTGATCCACCGACTGGAACTGCACTTCCGCTTCAATTTCCTGTCCAAATACGTAGGAATGTAGCTTCCTGCCCGTGTCAGATATAATGTATCCTACACAGACATAAGACAGCGCGACCTTGAGCCAGAGCATGCCTCCGATGCCTCTCATCTGCTGCGGGTCCAATCTCGTCTCCAAGAGATGTAGAGATGCCGCCAGGAAATCGCTCACGAACGCCAGTACAGCTGCTGTGGCTGCTCCCACACCTATGGCGATCCAGGCCGAGTGTGACGCTGTATACAGTGACAAAACGCTCGCCATCCATGTGCAGACTTCGAGGAACAGGCGACGTTTCTCATGAGGCCATGAGCGCGGGCTAGAGCGATCCAGCAGCAACTCGCCGATGCGTTTGGTCGCTGAAAGCCTCCTCAGCAAATGGCAACCACCCCGATAGCAGACACCCGCGCTGGAGACTAGGAATGTGCCGCCCACCACGTTGAATACGCGCGGCGACAGCCCTCCGCGCGACAGAGCGAGCCACGCACCCAGCACCAGGCTTATTTCCAGCGTCAACACGCCGAGGCTCAGCGAGCGCTTCGTGCGCCGCTCTGTAGGCTGTATGGAGGATAGCTTTAAGGTAGAGAGTAACAGATCGCCTAGCTCATAGGTGGGAGCACTGCGGTCGCGCGCTTTGGGCCACGACGCCGCTGCCGACGCCGTGGCCGGAGATGCGCGCATGGACGCCGTCCTGGGCGCGTCGGAGGAGGCAGGAGAGCGATGAGGCAGGCGGATCGCTTCCTGCCGCGGCGCTGTTGCGGAAGACGTCAACTTCCGCACTGAGCAGGTACTACGACTGTCTTGGGTTAAGGAATAATGTGGGTGAGGTGGCGAAATAGAGATCATCGAATATGATACAACGCCTGTGTGGGGAGGGGTGAAAGCCAAGAAATAAACAACGATTTAGAGGAGGAATCATCTGGCGACTGCTGTCCGAAGGATGAAGTGCTTGGCTTCGTTCGTGCTTGACGCAAAGCTGTCCCGTCATCACTTCCCCGTCTTTGGCAAGGATTCACACGACGATATCCGCGACATCCAACAGCACGTTACGTGGAGGAAGTTTCCAGGGGCTGACTAAGCTCAGGAAGTGATCTTGGTATTGCCGTGTTGCAATTTCGCAAGCGATGATTACCTGGCAACCGGTTGCTGCTAAGACTCTTCGGAAGGGGGCAGTGTAGCAAGCTGTAGCTGCAATTGCACAGTCTGAGAGCAGGTTGTTCTGCCTGAGTTGGTTAAAACACGTTGAAGGTGCCGCAGAGCTTCCCTTCTGAGGACACACACACGAAAAAAAAAAAACGCACTACCGCAACTGGTAACTTGTACATGAATGACCAAGCTGACATGCGAGCATTGACAGTAGCTCACAAGTAAAGCGCTGCGTCTACAGGCCCCTACACGCCGCTGCAAGCTTCAGTCTGGAACCGCCAAGGTATCCTTACATCAATATGGAGAAGTTACGACGCAAACTCGAAAAAATATCTTCGATTAGCTTTAGTCCCTCTGCCACCTTCTTCTGTTTTTGCGATGCTCGACGAAGAAGCCGAGGGAAATACTCGACATGTAACGACGAAGGAAGATCCACGGTGCTTTCTTAGGCCACCAGCTCCACGCTCTTGCCGCTGGCCTTGGACCACTTGAGCAGCGCCTCCAGCATCACGTTAGCGTCGGCGTCGCCCTCCACCAGGATCTGCTGCTTCTCCACATCGCACT
>NW_008649018.1:222117-224576 GCF_000247585.1 Phytophthora nicotianae INRA-310 | reverse complement strand
ACGACCCTGTACCGCAGTATTATAAGAGCTAGCGAGAAGGGAGGACGCACCTTCGATCTTGTTCAGGATGCGTGTGCAGGCGCTGGAGCAGCCGTCACACGTCATGCCCACCTTGAATTCGGTCACCTTCACCATGGCTCTTACGTGTTGGGTTCTTGAGGTCAATTCACTTGTGCTGGAAACTCGAACACGAACCCTTCCCAGGTGAATGTTTTTGTCCAATCAATTTCAGTAAGCTCCATTCATTGTGACCCTAAAGCGAATTTATGGATACCCTAGATAACCATAAGTGAATTTATGAGTAGGGTACTCATAAATTCGCTTTAGGTGTCTAGTTTAAATTCGCTTTTGGTTGGGTACCCTTAAATTCGCTTCTTCGAATTGGCTCCGCTTCGAAAATCGGGTTGCCAGTAAACGTATGTTGCGTTGGATACCCGTATTACCAATAACCGTATGTTGATTAGTTGTACTTGCAAAAAACCGTACAATGATGACGAATGTTAACGTATGCAGTCTAGCCTTTGAGCAAATATCAAGAACAACTCATCGACGCAGCTCCATGAACGTGATATATGCCAAGAAACTCTTACACGTACGGTATAACATTCAAGCGATATGAGGTAAGGTCAGCGGCAAGGATGGATAGAAAACATCATTGTTGAATGGACAGAGATATCGTCAATGTTGTAGAGCACCCCCAGCCTTTACATAGGACTATTGTGATTTGAGATGGAGATGCGTGTGAGTTGCGCTACTACGACTGGCTGTCCATCCCATCTTAGCTTGTGGTTGGAAGGATTTTTGCCAGGTTAGCTGTGCGGAAAGCTAATGCAGCGCAAATTGGGTAAATTTGTCGGTACGTACTGGTCGATGGCAGCTATCTACACATGCAAGGATAGTTGTCATCGACTAGACCTATCGACAATTCAGAAAAGAATAGTGCAACGATTTATTTAAAGGGAAAAATGTTCGTACACGTATGCTTACAAAACTTCAGGCATGCACAACACAGTTTTTACATCGTCATCTCATTATCGCTATTGTTGACAGGGAACGATGCAATCTTCGGTAGGGTGGACCAACAGGCTGGTCAGCACAACGCTGCTGAGCACCTTGTGCATCGTTTAAACTTCATTGTTGGTGCTGAATTAGCACTGCTGATTCCAACTGCATGACAAAAATCTTTTACTAGAGGGGATTTGGGCTGGTAGTGCTGAGTAAAAGCACTATATGAAAAACATATTTTTATAGCATAATGTTTGCCTAATCAGCAATGCGAAACACCCAGAAGGCCGTGATATCTTTCGTACCGGGAAAAATCACAGTGCTCATCGAATGCTTTTTTTTTTTCAATTCTTCCAGCCAAGTCAAATTTTGATAGATGGTCTGGAACCTCCCATCAGACTTGTTCTTAGCTGAGCTGGCCAAAAAATGCTGGCTCAGTCCGGCTTTTTTAGTAACCGCGGTAGCCTCCAATTGAATCCTCTGCTGCCGAGGCTCCGAACTGGCCGGACTCAAATTTCCTACCTTTTACCAACCACTACGAACAGGAGCATGACGGATTGTGCAGGGTATGCACCTGCAATACTACGTGCCAGTTGAGGAGGAAAGCAACGTGAAATGACATATCCAAGGATATGCATGGACGCTAACCCATCGAATTAATGTAGCTTTGCGTTAATAGTCGTTTTACTTCCCAGTACGTAAATCAATATAGCGCTGTAGTGTAAGAGTATGAAAGCGGGATCGTATCCGGATCAGTTAATGTAACAACAGCAGCAACAACAACAACAACACCAGCAGCAGCAGCAACAACAACAACAACAACACCAGCAGCAGCAGCAACAACAACAACAACAACAACAACGCGGCATGCAAACGCATCAGATAGTCGGAGCCCAGAATTTTATATTCTTTCTAAAATCAATGCGATCATGTATGATGTTCCCTCCACAGCTCGATACCTCGTAAAAATCCATGCGAATGTGACAGAACATAAATGGATTCACTTGATATTTGTATTGCTCGAGACTTTGTGTAAACACAACACACTGACATGAGCACTACCAGTAAAATCGATAATGAAAAGGTTAAATCGGTACTGAAAGGGCTAACCCTTTCAGTACCTTTAACTCTTTGAAAAGGGTTACTATATATCTAGTGTTGGCAATCAATATTCACCGTTAATAACGCCAATATCATTTTTTGTTATTAATCGTTATTATAATAACGATGAACTAGATCGTCTGCGACTTACACTGGGAATACCCCCACCGTAGAATTAATCCGTTGAGGGCTGTCTATTACCTCATTCTGAGGTATTCCCAGTATAATTGATTTTACAGTGACAATTGAAACGGATATCGAGATATCGTGTGAACCACACATGCGAGGACTTACATTACGTGTGTGTATTGTGCCTTTCCAAACTTTTGGCCAATCTGACCTTTAAAGGCTGG
>NW_008649018.1:165048-219637 GCF_000247585.1 Phytophthora nicotianae INRA-310 | reverse complement strand
TTATGTCTCCGATCCGACGAAGGACTTGCACACGACACTTACCTCAAGCATCGAGCTCCCTACAGACATGGGAATTGAACCCACGCCACCTGTTAGCTGACGGGCTAATCAGGCGCACGCAAAATAGTTGATTAGAATGCATACTAATATTTTAAAGAAATTTTGTTAAATCTGGTCAAATATTTCTTTGATTGGCATCGTCTTTTTTGTCAAAGGGTTAGGCTAAATTTTAGGCGGAGGTACCCGATCAGATAGGAGGTCTTCCGTAAGGCCCACCCTCCTACGTAGGACCATAAAACTGAGGGCGTTTTGGCAGAAAGGCACAATACCAAAGATACCTCACCAAGTATTCCTGAGCTAAAAGTAAAAGAAATTAGAAAAGACTAGGAAAAAATAATAAACATCGAATGGGGCGCAACGCACAGCCAACGGGAGGGTGAAGTTAGTATTCACACCAGGAATGACACGGACGGGTGTTGGATGTGTTGACCTGGAAGACAAAACCTGTCCAAGTCGTTCCTGGTGTAAATATCAACTTTGCGTGCAAGTGTTGGCAGCGCTAAAATCAACAGACAGCAACGTTTCAGGGCTGCCTGCAAACCAAGGAGCAATTCGTAAACAGACGCCGGATATCAATGATGGTTCTGCGCTTCTGGTAGATGAACTGACGATAAGGCGCAAAGTAGTGCAATATCCAATGCGTTGTAAAACAAAATAAAACTTTGGCGGTCGCTAAGCAAACGCGATACCTTTGCTATTCCTGTCGGCGTTATTGCTAGGAACCTGCGTGTCAGGAGAAGGGGTTCCCATCTCTGATTATGCAACCAAACAGCCTCCGGAGGCGGCAATGGCGATGCATCACTCACCCAATCATTCTTGAAAATGGCCGACATATCTGCATGGTGTCGGATTCGCTAGCGCCGGACGCTTTTGTCATACCGCGTCTGCTGGATATGGTATTGAGGCATGCTGCTTATGACAGAGCCCGCGCGTTCCATAAGAGTATCTTATAGGTATCCAGTGCCAGCTTGAACAAAATGGAATTCATACTTCTTGCTTAGTGTCCCGAATATATCGTTGAATATTTCTACTTCATCTCTACGGCCTTCCTCCTCCTTACTGTCACTGAAGGTCCTATCTATCGCATCAATTTGTCGAGGCGACTTCGTATAAAGCGCTCAACGTTATGCTGGCGCGATTCTCCACTCACCTATGTGCGAGACCAGGTATAGTCGCTCACCTGAGGCGGTCCAGGCTTCTAGCAGTACGGCCAAAACGCGTTCTCCATTCTTGACGAAAGCGATATGCCAGTTTTTAATCCGCGCTACTGTTTCAAGTGGTCGACTGTGAGACCCTGTACAACACAATTCAGTCTATTACTGTATGGAACGGATCACAACGGTACGATCATTTTGAGTTTCATCGATGCACTTTACATACAGTAGCGGACTAGCCATTCTTTATTTTTATATAGCGGAACAGTAGCGTGGATAGTTGTGGCTTTTTTAAGCCTTTACCAAAAACGTAAGTAATGTCATAATACACAATACGCAAATTCACTATAGTCGGGTCTGTGATGTAATGCAAGATCACTTGCACCAGCTCCTCCAACCCGCAGCCAACTTCGTTGGAGAGATCACTGCTCAGCTATAGTTAAGCAGATCTCTAGGTGCTGTTCGCAGGTACTAGGCATGACAGGATTATGAAGCACAGCCGGTTGCACTTCTACTGCAATCAACGTGGATCACAAGGACGGCATCCCCTGGGCTGCCGTCATGACAGGCGGGTGCGTCCTGAACTAGATTAGATAGCTCACTCTTCAATTTATATTGAAGCAACCAAGCAACCAAGCAACTTTAAGCAATAAACGTTGGCTTAACGGGAGTTCCAGCTCCCAAATCGTGAGCACGTCACAAGTTAACTTTAGTAATCTATCGCGCAAATACGATGAGGACTCGTAGTAGCCGATCGAACCCCAAGTCGGTCAAAGAGCCGCGACTGCTGGAACAACTGCTACTACGAACAGTGGCGACACAAGCGTTAACGCGTCTGCCACAGTTCCAGTGTCATCAGCATCTATCTCGCCACCGTACGTGACGGATGTATCCCACGCCGCCCTCGTGAAGTGGAAGCGTGAGCGACAGGAGTATGAGGAGGTTATTTTAGCGCGTTGCAGTGTAACTGGTGAAGACAACGAGAAAGCGCTACGAAGCGTAAAAAACTCGTTCAACCGGCAATTACTCAGCATGTTGTGGAGACTTGAATGGGGTACCACTGTGGAGGAGGTCACTGATGATCGGATTATTGCAGAGTTGGACAAGATTGTCGGAAACGTCATGAATGACGCGATCCTCGACGTTGATGCAATTTTCGATGACGAACTGAAGATAAACGTACGTGAGCGGGATGTGAACTCGCGTGATCAACTACTTCATGCGCTGTGATGAGATCATATTGCAGCACGGTATGGCAAGTATCTTCTCCACTGAGACAGGGAAGAAAGAGAAGTGTAATATTCTCAGGAAACATCTTGAGCCTGCTGTGTTGCGTGAGGCAGTGGATACACACCTACGCATCGTGGATGCAAGCAGCAAATCGGATGAGAGTGCCCTTTACATGCTGGTAAAGGAGAAAGCACTGGAGCACGAACGAGTGTATCAGTTGCTGGCCAAACGCAGACATCAACCGAGCACTCCGCACAATACTGGGAAAACAAAGAGCGATGGTGACCAGGGGTCACGTCATGGCAACCAGCGTACTAGCTCCGACCGGAAGGTTGAAAAATCCTCCGAACGTCCACGTTCTGTGCAGATACAGACCAAATCAGCAGCAGCGCCTCAGAGCAAGCCTCGGACAGGCTGTTTTCATTGTGGCAAGGACCACTGTCTCAGTCAGTGCCCGGACCTAGATGAGGCTGCGAAAGAAGCCATTTTGGCCGAAAGGAAAAGCAAGAGAGGTGTCAACAACGACAAAAACAAGAAATTGCGCTCGAAGCGCGTCGATGCACTATCTACGACGAACAACGTTAGCTGCTCTACGGTAGTGATCAACGGATCACTGGAGTTGCCGTATTGCGCCGACAGCGACTCGGATATGAACATCATTTCGCGAAAGCACGTCGATCTGCTCCGCGAGCAGGATACGGCTGTTATGCTAGTCGAATTGGATGCACCAATCACTTCGAGGGCTGTTGGTGGAGCTTTGCTCACCTCAACGCATACAGTTGAAGCGCGACTGACGCGTAATACTGCAGCAGGTCCTGTGAGATGCCAAGATGCAAAAAAGTGTTTGATTGTCGAGACCGACAAAGATGAATTTATCGTTGGTAAACTGTTGCTGACCGAGCTCGGTATCGATATGGACCGCCAATTGGAGTATCTGGCTACTCGTGGAATTGAAGGTGATGATCCGTGTGGTGATCCTGAAGGAATGCCGCCATGTACACCTGCAGTTGGTGACGTTGTGGTGAAAGTTGTCGATGCGTTAGTGCGTGACGCTATGGATCGTGGTGTGATAGACGAGTACACAACTAGTCGCTTGTATGGGGTGGATGGTGGATGGCGTTTAGAGCTTGGGGATGACCCCCCTGCTCGTGTACCCCCACTGGCGATCAGGTTGAGACCAGGTGCGACACCATATCGGTGTAAAGCGACAGTATAGCCCGGAGAAGTCTGAGTTTATGGCAGAGTTCAACAAGAAGCTCGTGTCACTTGGTTGGATATACGAAAATCGTGAGAGCCGTTGGTGTTGCCCTGCTTTACCTGTGACGAAGTCAAACACCAGTGAATTCAGACAAACAGTGGATTACCGACCTACAAACGCTGTGACTGAACTGATTGCTGGCGTAATGCCAAGGCATGAGGTGGCCCTCGAACACTACAAAGGGAAAATGTTTTACGCGGTGTTCGACTTCTTAAAGGTGTTCTGGCAGCTACCCTTGGACAAGAGTTGTCAGGAAATCCTCTCTTACATGACAGATCGAGGTGTTTTCACACCAACACGAGTACCGCAGGGTAGAATGGACGCTGCACTGCACTTTCAGTCAACAGTGGAAATGATATTGGGCGATCTGGTGAACAAGAGTGTTATAGTGTGGATTGATGATTTGTTGGATTTCACTGCAGAAAAGTTAGTGGATGCGATCGATGCCGTACTGGTGAAGCTAGACAAGCACGGGCTTTTGCTCAGCCCAAAAAAGGATGCCCTCTTTCTCACTGAAGTACGATGGTGCGGTCGTATTATCAACCAACTCGGGATCGGGCACGACCCGGAGCGAATCCAAGCTCTGCGCGACATGCATGCGCCGCAGACTGCTGCAGAGTTGCAGCAGTTCCTCTGTGCGAGCAACTGGATGAGGTCATGGCTTGTAGACTATGCTCAGGTGGCACGACCACTACAGGAACGACTTGATAGCTCTCTTGTCGGCTCAAAAAAGACGAAACGTGTCGCGGCAGGAATCAAGCTGGATCTGACTGAAGCTGAGATCAAATGTTTCAACGCTGTGAAGGACCTGCTCGGTAACTCGGCCGTGCTCACATTTCCCGACCCGACTAAACAACTGTGCGTTTTGAGTGATGCTTCTGACTACGGGTGGGGACTTGTGGTCACACAAGTGGCCCAAGGGCAGGATACTGTGTCCATCCACGAACAGCACCACGAACTGCTCGTGTGTATGGGTGGGAACTTCAAAGGTTCTGCACTCAATTGGAGCGTCATTGAGAAAGAGTCTTATCCAATTGTACACGCATGCGAACGACTAGAGTACCTACTTCTACGTCCTCAAGACTTCAAGCTTTACTGTGACCATCGAAATATCGTGTATCTCTTCGCTCCAAATAAGGAGTTGAAGAAGCACGTCCAGGGGAAATTGCTGCGCTGGTCCACGAAGTTACTGTAATACAGATACTCAATCGAACACATTGAGGGAATTCACAACGTGTGGACAGACCTGATCTCGAGGTGGGGCGGCAAACCCCTACCAATTGCGCATGCATTCAGCGAAGAGGTTCACACGCGCCAACCGAAAGCGTGGCAGCAGTGCGATGGCTAGTGCAACTCCACCGCCGCTGTGTCCACTGGACCAAGACGGGTTTGTATGGCCCACAATAGAGGAAATCGGAAGTGTGCAAGCACTGTACGATGCACCAAAGGGTGCGACACTTAGTGATGATGAATTGCGGCTCGTGAATGACGTGATGTGGATACCAAGTGGAGCTCACGACCTTACTCGGAGACTACTCATCGTTGCTCACTATGGTAGAAATGGACATTGCGGCATGCATGTGATGGAGAACCACATACGCCGGTTGTTCTACATTGGTGGCCTCACTAGGATTGTACGGGACTTCTGCTCGAAATGCCTGCTCTGCCTACATGTGAAGGGAGGGGTGGTGATCCCCCGACCTTTTAGTGAGACCCACTACACTTATGAACGAAACTAGACGCTACACTGGGACTTTTTGACTCTGGGTGACTCTTTTGGTACCTCTCGCTACACGTTCGTCCTGAAGGACAAGGCAACCCACTTCACAGAGCTGGTGGCTTGTGATAGCCCTACATCTGAAGTTGCAGCGAGTACCATTCTGGACTGGTACAGTCGCTTTGGAGCGCCTAGGATGTGGGTTAGTGACTCTGATTCGCATTTTAAGAACAAGGCGGTGGCAGATCTAGGCCGGAGACTGGAAAGTCATCAAGAGTTCGTGCTAGCATACTCACCTTGGAAAACGGCTCAGTGGAGCGCGTGAACCGGGACATCCTGCAAGTACTGACGGCACTGGCACTGGAGTACAAAGTCAGCTTTCATGACTGGCCCTACCTACTTCCGCTGGTGCAGTCCAGCATAAACCACTCACCGGTACCGTCGCTAGCTAACCGGGCTCCGGTTGAGTTATTTACGGGACTACCATGTCCCAGTGCATTGGACACGGTATTTTTTCCGGGAGGGAAGGGGCGTGTAGCTACGCTGAACCAACCAAAGCCAAGTACAGTAGAGCGACTCACCAAACTACGAGAAAATATCCGCAACATGCACAAGTCTGCGAAGGGCGAGCGACAACGCCAGGCCAAACGGTACCGGCTACGACCACACTACGAGCAACCTGTAAACTTCTCGGTCGGTGACTACGTCCTACGTTCCCGTGTCGATGAGAAGTTGCATGCGAACAAGCTACGAGTGATGTGGATCGGTCCGTACCGCGTGGTTGGCAGTATTGACTACTATTTCACTGTGGAACATTTGGTTAGTGGAAAAACAATGGATGTGCACCCATCTCGCCTAAATCTGTATGCAGACGACTCGCTAAATGTGAATGAGGATCTTATCAATCATATTGCCTCTCAAGGGACACTGTTGGCCGTAGAGGCGATCATGGGTCATCGACTGAACGCAGACATGCAGGCGTATGAGGTGAAAGTAAAGTGGCTTGGTCTTGAAACCATCGAGGACTCCTGGGAGCCCTTGAAGACCATGAGTGAAGATGTGCCACAACTTTTACTACAGTACGCCAATGAAGCAGGTGATGACTCCTTCCTACGCGCACCAACAACTGCTATAGATCGCAAGTCGTGCCAATCCCCAACTCTGCCTAAGGGCTGAGTTATGGACACTTCCTGTTGAAGTCGATTATCGATTTGAGTAGGATTTGTACCTAAGAACGACCTACGACTTGGTTAGAGACTGAGACTTATTGAACTATTGGTACTGGATACAACCACCAAGATGACGAAGTTTTGAGATGCACGACGGGGTATGGGCATTAAAATTCGGATTTGAAATTTTGGACGCCTGTGATTGGAGGAAATCCCAATTTTGGTTTTCATTGGCTGAACTAAATTGGTGCAAATCTTTGGAAAATGAACCTGTAACACTGCAACGTGTTGAAGTTGGCGTACCGGCTATGTCAAGATATGCGACGAGACAGATTCAATTACACGACGTCGGGGAACGGCATTTATAACACGGCGACGACGGCATTTGCTATAACTGCGGTGTTGGAAAGCTTGGGGGGGCAGTGCGATGTAATGCAAGATCACTTGCACCAGCTCCTCCAACCCGCAGCCAACTTCGTTGGAGAGATCACTGCTCAGCTATAGTTAAGCAGATCTCTAGGTGCTGTTCGCAGGTACTAGGCATGACAGGACTATGAAGCACAGCCGGTTGCACTTCTACTGCAATCAACGTGGATCACAAGGACGGCATCCCCTGGGCTGCCGTCATGACAGGCGGGTGCGTCCTGAACTCGATTAGATAGCTCACTCTTCAATTTATATTGAAGCAACCAAGCGACCAAGCAACTTTAAGCAATAAACGTTGGCTTAACGGGAGTTCCAGCTCCCAAATCGTGAGCACGTCACAGGGTCACACTGCCTTGTTGGTATTTATACTAGCTATATTTCTTTTTTTTTCGCGAGTTCCGACTCCGCAACACCAACACACCATAGGCCACCGCTAAGTAGTCGAGCTCGCGTCCTATTTATTATAATCGCTCAATGTAAGCTCACTTATGCCGTTTGTCCGCTTCTCGTTCACTGCTCAGTATTCAATGACCGAGACTTCGCACTAGCTGCTCCGTCCGCACTGACAGAGATTTCTCGCTTGTTTCGCCTTACGGCCAAACATTCCCGCCGCGCCACCTTACGGGAAAGATTTTCCGAGACTCCCGCCTTCCGGCCGGTCTTCACGACAAGCTGCCTTAGAGATCACACGCCACACCACAATCTACAGTACCCGAGCCCCAATGATGCAACATGCGTGCACGCGCTATCTAAGACCTCTACCTGCCGGTTCCTTGCCATTCCGTCGAAAACCAACGCCGATGACGCTCTGCCACCGATTACTTACACTCAACACCCAAATCGCCTACCTCATTGGCAGCTATCGAACTCGCCTGCGCCTCCAGCACAGGCTCGCTCATTAACCGAGGTAACCACACACACGCATTCCTTGCTCGTTCTGAGCAGATCTCAACCGCCTGCCTTCTCATGTGGCAGATTTCAAACTCCCCTTGCTCTTCATTGAGCGGATTTCGAACTGACTGAGGCCGAACAGCTCGCACTGCCGCTCGGTCCCACACGAGCAACACCCAAGTGCTTCTGCACCCACAACTCGTTCTTCGCACGTCCCGTGCCACTCTCTCACACTCTCTGGGATTTCTGTGTCCCATGTCCCTCCAGGATCTCACCCTCTCCTGTACCGACGTACTGGATCTGCGACTACGGTCGTCTCTTCGACCAGTCGCCGATCGCACCACCCGCCCTTTCGCCCGCTGTCGTGACAATCTTCTCGCTGAACTTCAATGCACTCATCGCAGACTTCGGGCAGCCGATCGTTGCCCTTTACACCACTACTTGTACAGATTCCACCCTCTATTCTGACACCGTGTCTAACTCATAACGTGAGTGTTGTTAATAATATAGTTTTTCCGGGGGAGCATCTCGCCTTCGCGTTTTGAAGTCCACAGTTAGGCGGGTCGGGGAGCTGCATGCGTCCCGCGACACGGTAGGCGATAACGATTCAGCGACACAAGCGAGTTTTACCCCGGCGCAACTTGTCTATCTATCTTAGTAGCTCATCACACTGATGGCCTGAGGTCTACAAGTTGAAGTCTGCCGATGGAGGCGGGTATTATTGACGCGTTTAAACAGCAAGCACCTTGTGAGATGTCATAAACCGTAATAATAAATTACTTAGAAATTCTTATAGTGGTATCGATGTCAAAGTAGAGGAATGGCGTTACAGCAACCTTAAATACGATATTACAACACGAAATACAGCAACCTTTACACCTTAAAGCGACTCCAAAAGCAACCTTAGTCAAATTAACGCAGCCCAAAATCCTGAACCTAAACACCTAACCCTGTCTAGGTGCTATGAGTCTTTGAATCTTCAAAAATGGAGTTGCTGGCAGGATATCTATCGCCAAAGCCTCACGCTGAAAGCACAGAGAACGGTAGCCCTAAAAGGGTCTAAATGCGACCATGCTTGGTTTTAGACTTAAAATCCGGGTGCTACGAATATACAGCTTAAACCGCAAGCATAGTTTCGTCGTTTCCAAGATTTTAAGATTCACCCCTCCCTTTGCTTAAGGTTGCGGTAACCACTCCGAGAATAGAGGGCGAAATCTGTACATAGAACAGAACCGCTGACATGTACACTGAAACAAGTGAGTTTATTCCATTACATTTTTGGAATTGCAAATTCATTGGCTACCCCGCTTAAGTTACGATGCAACTTCTTTGATACAATACAAAAAAAGTTGCAGCGTTTCCGACATGGCGTTCGCAGGGGCTTCCAGCTCTTCCGCTGCTGTCGGTGTGAGCCGCACTATCGAGCTATTAGCACCCGTATATGCCGAAGTATCACAACACCCACCAGGTTGCGCTACGATCGTTCCAGTGACGTTGCGACGCACGGAAGATGACTGGCTCCAGCTCGTGTTCCCCAGTCTCAACGTGCGCAAGGATATCGCATGCGTTAACGGGGCCAGCGGCTGCCACTGCGACTTTGTGCGCTTCTTGCGTGCGCTGTTAGTGCTCACAGAGCGGCAAATCGTGATAGTAGATGCCACGTACGTCGTGGCGCCGCGATCCATCGGCCAGAACCGAGCTGCGACGCTTCAACTACGCGTGCGCGTACACGAGGACTCCCAGCGCGGCACGTCTCTCAAGGAATTTGACTTTGTGCTATGCCACCTACAAGCCACTGTGCTGGCCATTGTGACACGTAACGAGCAGGCGAGGAAAGAGGCCCGTAATGCTGCATTAGAGGCCGCCAGAAACAGCTCATGCCATGTTGTGGGGTGCAGACTGCACCCATGGGATAAGGCCAGTCAACCTAAACAAAAACTTAATCTGCCCGACGTATTCCACAGCTTAACGAGCCAAATGGAGGTGGATCAAATGGAGATCCGAGATGACGCCACATACGTGCCTCGGATGACTCGTCCTAACAAACAGATCGTCTTGACTGATCTGCCGACGAACGTGCTGCAGAGTATCGTATGTCTTATGAACGCACGCGACCTCGCCTCATTGAGCGGTGTATGCTCATTGTTCCAGCACATGGCTTACGAAGTGGTGCCTGGACTGAACCTTGTGCTTTACGAGCACCAGCGAAGAGGCCTCAAGTGGATGCTACGTCGGGAAACACCTTCATTGACTTGCATTCCTCAGCCACATCCATTTATCTTATCGTCTGAATCAAATAGTGAATCAGCAACGGCTATAGATTTGATTGAAGACAGAGTGGTCTCGCATCCTTATGAGACTGCAAGGGACGCATGTGGCGGCATGTTCTGTGACGAACCAGGTCTTGGTAAGACCATCACTATGCTGGCATTAATTTTGCGAACAAAGGGACAAACGACAGACAACACACCAGTTGACTATGGTGGATATACAGCTAGGCCAGGGTTACGCTCGTCCGGATCTCGACGTCGCTCTGTCAATGCAGATGACCTGGTGAGCTCTGGAGCTTCTCTGATTGTGGCTCCCGATCCGCTGGTAGAGCACTGGAAGTATCAAGTTGGAGCTCATGTTGCACCGGGCGCCTTGCGGGTATTTGTTGATCCAGGTGTCGAGTACAAGCTGCCACTAAATTTCGATCTCGCTGAATATGACGTCGTTATCACCTCGTTCACAAGATTGGCGCGAGAATGGAGACTGCACAGACCAACGTCAGCTTTGGAAGCGCGTATGCCCGAACGATATGGCTTTGAAGGTCCACAACGGTATGCTGACGGAACTCTTCGAGGAAATGTATCTTCTCTTCTGACAGTTCACTGGGTGCGGGTGATTGTGGACGAAGGCCACAAACTGGGTGGTCAGACTCCATCGGATCTGATGCAGTTGGCCCGGTTAATTTGTGCCGAAAGACGATGGGTGATGACCGGAACACCAACGCCAAACACGCTCCAGTCGGCTGATCTCCGCTACATGTATGGACTTCTGGTGTTCTTGCGCAATCGGCCCTATGGGAATCTGGACGGACAGGCTTGGGTGAAGGCGATCGCTCGTCCGTTCGAGCGGAATGAGATCGTCGGATTCTATCGCTTGCAACACCTTCTCAGTCGAATCATGATGCGGCACACGAAAGAGTCGATCCGGGAGATATTGCCCGAACCGATCCGACGCACTGTGTTTATTGACCCCACGCCAAGCGAGTACTCGCAATACAACGGTGTTGCCGCTGCTGTCCGTGCCAACTTGGTCATTACGAATATGGATCCGAAAAATCCAGGTCACCAACATCCGGATAGTCTGTTGAACCCAATCAATCGGAAGGAAGCGCTGCGTGTGGTCTCCAACCTTCGGTCTGCGTGCTGCGGTGGATCAGCTGTGAAGGTTTCGTTGGCCGAGGCGTCTCGACTGGATACGATTAATATGCTGAATGCACTTAACGTTGATGGTGAGAACATGGGAATCGTGATTGATTACCTTCGAAAAGTGCAGCTTCAAGGGATGGTAACTCAATGTGGATGTTGCAAACGCAAGCTGCAATTGCTTATGATCATCCCATGCGGACATCTGTGCTGTGCAGACTGCGTGGAAGATCGAATGAAAAGGGTGGGGCCTATTTGTTTCCGCTGCAATGCTGTGTTTGACCGTGAAGCGTTCCAAAGACTCCAGCCCGGATTCGAGTTTGAAATGGTGGAAGCTGTGACGTTGGAGGCAAACAATCAAGAGGCAAATGGCCAAAATGGCCGCAATGTCCCGCGACAGCCTCGTCGTGCGATGGATCTAACTCGCGACATACATTTTATTGATGCTAGTAAAGCATTTTACGCCGCGACCCGAATTAAGGAGTTGAAGGAGGAATTTCTACTTCGCAGTATGAATCCAAGCAGTCGTTCTTCACGACGTCAAGCGCGATATCTCAAAGCCATCATCTTCTCGCAATTCAAGGATCACATTTGGCACACGAAAGTTGCGTTCGCGCAGCAGGGAGTACCTACCGCTGATTTCATTGCTGGACTGAGCCCCGAAGTTCGAATGAAACACCTGGCGCGCTTCCGCCAAGACCCGAATGTGAATGTCCTGCTACTTACAGAGGTTGGTTCACATGGTTTAGATCTCTCTTTCGTCACCCATATCTTCTTGATGGACGAAATCTGGGATAAATCGCTGGAACAGCAGGTTATTAGTCGAGCTCATCGCATGGGCGCTAGCCAAGCAGTGGTGGTGGAGCAATTGTGGATGCGTGGCAGTGTGGAGAGCCAAATGCTGAAACCTCATGAAGCAGACGAGAACCAGATCAAACTAGAGGAGAAACCGGAAATAGCTTCTCCTACTCGTGTTAGAGCTCAACAAGGGGATTCTCCAGGGAGGTCGCCCAAGAAAACTAATACTGGCGGAGGAACGATGTTCAATGCCCCCAGCAAGAAGCGCAAGAGGCATCGTGCGGACGGGGATACACGAACAGCAGCAAAAAGCAACAAGAACACCATTCTTCAGCGCAAACTCGACTATGTTTTGAACAAGCTACGTCTGCTGGAAGAATATATTGTCGGGGAGCCTGGTCAAGTGCGATTTTTCGTGGAGGATGATCACAAGAAGGTGATTCGTCAAGCAATTCATGTCATGCCTAACCGAGGAACCTGCGGGGGCGCGGTTTCGACAGCAAATACGCAGCTATCTACACCAACGATAACTACTACGCGTCCACGTCCGCAAGTAAGACGGGTTGTTACGTTTGAAGAAGAACCCGAGCAACGCTCTTCTTCTGCCAGTGCGGTGCCCACGAATGACGTCGTTGTGATCGATAGTTCTTCGAGTGAAGAGAACAAGGAGGGTGAAGAGGAGGAGAAAGAAGACGATATTGAAGCAGTCACGATGGTGCAGAACGCTCGACGTCGCTGGGAGAAGCAAAGGAGAATCGTTGCCGCTCTAAACTCTACATGTAGTGATGATGACGAAGTCAAACAACCGGCTGTGAGGGCTGAAGTGAAAGCGACAACGAAGAGAGCAATCATTGTGAACTCCAAGGCGAAGGCAGTGTCCTTTAGAATAATTGACGATGATGATTCGGACACGGAGTCGGAGTGATCCGGTCGATCGCTGACCAGAGAACGAGTTGTATATCTGTAATTGTTTGAATTGTGGATAGAGCTGGGATTTTGACGATGGATTATTTAGAGTTAACTCCACACGGCTTCGTGAGTAGAGGTATTGGCCTCTCCAGCCTTTTTGATGATGGAATAGAAATTGTCGCCAGAGTCCTGGCACCTGGTCTTGTCCATACGCAATTGCGCGTTACGCAGGAAAGAGAGGAACTTCCTCTCCTGAACACTGAGATCGGGATGCCACACGTCGATAATAAGAACGATTCGACTGCGAGTGTCGTCGTCATTCCACGCTTCGTGCTCGAACGAGTCGTCAAACACGAAGCACTTTCCTTCTTGCATGTACACCACTTCGTCACCTACTCGAAGGCGGCACTTGCCTTCAGGAACCACCAGTGGCAGATGGCAGCGAAGCTTTTTGTTGGTAGGACCGTGGTGCTTCTTGATGTGTGTACGCGGCGCCAATGCAGAGTAAAAAGCGTGATCGTAGTGTCCATCGATGGACTCAATAATGGCAGCAATCTTCGGACACATCTGTCGATTCGCTTGGAAGTTTACGTTGTGCAGGAACAAATAGAGCACGTTCCAGTCCCCCGCGTCGTGCCCAGCACTGCCCAGTCCGTCCTTCGTCTGCGACACATAAAGCACTGTTTACTGACCACGAATTCTATCAGAAGCCTGCAATAGCTCCGCTTACGTCGATGTCGCTAGCCCAGGACGGCGCACGGTACGGCTGGAAGGCCGACTTGGCGTTGTTCTTAAGCGCTAAAAGCTCCTCTTTAATGACCGCGAAGTTGCTCTCTAGTGTCTGTATCCACGGAAACTCGCTGCAGTCCCACACGGGCGTCGAACGAAGCAGAGGAATCAACTCTGGACACCCCACCTGCCATGATGAACAGTCGTGGGGAATCCGCCGCTGGTTGAGCTGAAGCACGATCCACTTGCCTAGACGAAGGAAGGCGTCGTGACCTGAGTCGCTGCCCAGGAACCTCTTGATCCACTGCAGAGCTATCCGCTCGCTGAACGTAGACACTCCCCAGGATCGGATCAGTTCGTGCAGCTTCTCCTCGACTTGATGCTCGTCCGACATGGCGACTGTCAAAAGCGATCCTAGAAATGGCTACATGGTCGGCGTCTTCGATTGGTGGATTTAATCTAGAACACCTTGATGAACATCGTAATTTAGAGCGTCGTCTTGAATCTAGTTTCGAACAAGCTAATCTGATCATTCTAATTTTGGCGCCTAGATCGCCTCCACCAGATGAACGGAGGGTACCTGGACATCGACGCCATCTTGGCGGAGGACGAGCGCATCAAGTGCAAGTTCGAGACCGATGCGCTGGACTGCGGGTATCTGGATCCGAGCTGCCGTGAGCCCGATTTGTCGGAAGGCGCTGTAGTAGAGCTACCGCTGTGGCTGGCTCGACCGCTGGCAAAGCGCGGAGACGTAGTAGTTGAGCCACCACACTACCTAACCAAGCGCTTCCGCCGTATGCTCAAGGCCGGTCCGTCGTCCGTGAACCTTCGCGAGTTTTCAAGCTATGTGATGGACGTGGGGCGACAGCTTCTGCCTTATGTGACGGACGAGGAGCAGCGCGAGATCGGCGAGATCCTGCGCCTCTGCTTCGGCGGTGAGCGCTACCGTGACCTCCTAAACAACGCCATGAGCTCGCTGGACGAGGACACGACCGAGTTCACGCGTAAACTCACCCAGGATGAGAAGAAGCTCTTCGACGCCGGCACCCGCGACGCCAAGGACTTTATCCAGTGGAAAGGACGCAACGCCGAGACGATTACTGCCGCCAACGTCGTCGAGCGCTCGCTCAAGAAGCGCAAGTTCCGAGCGTAGGGCGCTCGCTCAAGAAGCGCAAGTTCCGAGCGTAGGGCGCTCGAGGATATCGCGGTAAAATAAATAAATTACGTCTGAAACAATCGTACTTAATACACATATCAATGTACCAGTATCTCGAATGCAAAATACGCATTCGACTTTGGACAACATGCTGGTGACGTTTGTCCTGGACACGAGTGCGTCCATGAACCAGAGCACGAGCTCTGGCATGACGCTGTTGGACTATGCAAAGTCGGCGGTGGAGCGCTTTGTGAAGCGTGTGCGAGACCCGAGCCGGCGCTACCAACACCACTTCATGCTGCTCTCGTGTGGACGCGATGGGAGACCCAAAGGCAAGAGTGCGGACTCAACCTACAACGGCCGCGTGCGTGTGGGCTGGGACCAGTCCACTAATAAGGAGGCCTTTCTACGTGAGCTCAAGAATCTACGCGCCACAGACCTCAGCGACGTGGGCGCCGCGCTCAAACAGGCCTTCGAACTCATGAACCAGATCCGCCTCCAGTTCAACTGGGACAGCTACGGACTGGGGCGTGCACCCTGGAACACCAACGTGTCAGTCTGTGTGCTACTTACAGACGCTACGACGTTGTCCAGTGCTGACGGCCTCATCCAAGACGCTCTTGCTATCGCGCCGTCGAATGCGGTGGGGGCGGACCTGACGTTCGAGCCGTACAGGTGGGACCAGCGGCTCTTTACGGTAGCGCTCAAATTGTCAGCTACCATGAACGGCGTCAAGGGACAGCCTACAGTACCGGCGGACTTGATGGCACTCAGTGAAGCCACAGGCGGGATGCTCTACATGCCGACGTCCAAGCCGGCGGTAGAGCAGAGCATCGACCAGATCATTTTGAAACTCAAGGCTGGAGCTGTGGTCAAGTTCAAGTGTGAGGCCATGGAAGGAGAAGCCGAGTTCCCTGTTACGAGGAACATCATTGCTCCAATCCACAATGGGAAAGAATTTTGCTGGCCAGTGGCCGAAGCCTTTTGGCTCGACAGAAATACAGTCGCTTTGCCGACGCGAGAAGCTCACCCGACGCTGGTGTACTCACGCACAGTGGAGAATGCTATTGAGGCGGCCACGAGTCATATGCTGCTCGATACGTTGAAGTTCCCTGCGGATAATTACGTGCTCGAGACGGCGATCAGCCCTACACCGAGTCGTGGTCAGCGCTGGTTGGTGTATGTTCAAGGCAGCAAAGGAGACGGACGTCTAGGTGACCCTATTGGAATGCTGCGTGCACCCAGCTCGACCCCTGGCATCCCCACGTTCAATGCGGTGCTCGTTTTACTACCGTATAACTTCCCCAAGCTCTTCTCGCTGCTGGTGGAAGTCGCGCGAGTGTACCAGGCCAGTGGACAGAACATCAATTCAGCGTCTGGCACGTGGATGTTCCAGGCTAAGGCCATGCCGTCGTCGTGGCGCGAATCTTTCTCGGCGTATCTAAGTGGTTGTCCGCTTTACTATTACGCTCCGTTGAAGAAGGCGCTGCGCAAGTACAACCTGCATGACATGGTTCCTGAGGTCCAAGACTCGGGGCGTAGCTACCAGATCTCGAACTTCTTGAACCGACTGCGTGAACAGGCTATTGCAGAGAGTGACAGCAACAACAAGTTGTTCTCCCGATCGAGTCGAAATGATACTTCCAACTCAGCACGAAGCAGCGGCATCCCCGAGTCCTCTCCATCTGCGTCGCCCATGTCCAACAGAGACGCGACTGGACCGAACCAGACAGACGCGACGTTGGATGCCATTGCGAGCATGTCGCTCCAGGAATTACGAGCTGCTCACCAGAAGAGTAAGGCGCAATTCTTCGAGAAGTCGTCGAAACTCCAGTTCCAGATGTCTCTCCCTCGTGTGACGGCTCCGAAGGATGACGCTGTGCCTTTGAAGTTGACGCCCAGTTGGCGTGCTGTGGAGGAGGATGAAAAGCATCGTCAGCCGATCGACGTTATGAGTGACTATGAATCGCGTCTGGTCAAGAAAGAAGCGCTTCGTAACCCTCTGGCTGAAGCTGAGCCTGATGAGGACACGCCGACAGGACTGCGACGCCGCCAACTATCATTTAACTTGGGTAACCCATACAAGAAGAGCTCATCTAAGAGCAACGTGTACCAGAACGAGGCTGCAGATGAAGCAGCTGCACTGGGAGGTCAATCTCCAAAGCGCCAGCGCACGCGCAAGCGGTCTTCCCAGCTGAAGCGAGACAAGAAGCACTCCAAGCGCTCTCACCGAATGCATGGCTCCCCGTCCTTTAAGAAGTCGCCTGGGTCACCTTCGCATTCTCCTAGCTCTCCGGTTTCCAGCACTTCGTCGACAATTTCGTCGCCGGGTCGAAGTGAAAGTGGTGACTCGGTGATGACCGACAGTTCAGTGGGATCGAATTACTCTGTCAAGGCTGAGGCAGCGCAAATGCTGGGTATTCCTCTCCACGATGGTGACTTTGTGGAGGATGAAAAGAATGCAAGCTTTGTCCGGCAGGTCTACGGTGTCTTGGCGGAGAACTGGGAATCTTGGAGCACTATTATCCGTCTCATCAAGGCGCGCTCGACTACGCAACAGGTACGGATCATTGAGGCTTATGTTCGTGCTCTGTATACTTAACCTTTTTGCTATTCGCTGTAGGAGAAGGAGTTTGTTGTCAGTGGCCTTCGGTCGATGAAGGGTGGTCCGACAGCAGTGAAGACTTACATCGAGCAAGCAATTCATTTATCACAGCAATTTCGACAGAAGGCTCTGGAGCAGCAGCTGAGGCAATTGCTGGATGAAGTGAAGGCAGTGAAGAACGAACCAGAAGATTTCGCTCGTGATGTCGGCAAAAAGGAAGCGGTAGAGTAATTCGCCGCGTCAGTATTTGACATGTGAATTTGAATTGGTAACCGTTTTCGGTATGTAGGTGTGTGCATTTTGGTGTGGTTGGTGATCATGAATGTCTTGACAGGTTCGCCTTGAAAAGTCGCGAAACGACAACGTGCAACTAGACTTGGAAAGGGACGCAAACGGATTGTTGAAGGTTATTGCTATCTGTGGGGGCGAGGCTTACTGTTACAGAAGGCGCTGGCCCTTGAGGAGAAAGCACTCGGCATTGGAGGCCAGTACGATGAGCAAGCGCAACTCAAAGAAGGTGAGGGTTGAATTGCCAGTGTCGCTTTGACGTGTGGAGTGACTGTGTTTCCCGGTGTAGGCAGCAAATGCGGCGTCTCTCAACTTGGTACTCAAGACGCTGGAAAAATATGACCAAGACGATACAAGCTCGATGCAGTCCGCGTTTGGATCGCTGCTTGGAACTATGGGAAAAGCTCCATCCAAAAAAATCCTGCCACCTCAAGTGCAGTCGCTGAACTACCCAATCAAGAATGGCGCCTCGAAGTCTGGCAAGCAACCGCCCAGGGTTAGCAAAAGAGCAGCTAGTCTGTCCACTAAAAAGGCAGCCCATTGCACTTTGACGGGAGCAGCACTAGCGGAATGGCTGGAGACTCAGGTCCCACGTGACGGATTGGGGCATCCAGCTATTGTCTCCTCGTATGGAGGAGCATCGAATAATGCCGCCGATCCCTACGCATGCATTGCGGGCACATTTCTCCCATTGTGGTGCTTTCTCGACGTGGAAGATGGCGCCGGTACAGCTGGTCAACGTCCAGAGCTGGCAAAGCAGTTGCCAATGAAGGCAGTGGGTCTACCGCTGGACGACGTCACTGGCATCGCAGGAAGCTGGTCCAGTTGCATGGTGACAGCGTTTGACGCGTCTCTCGGTCGCTTCATTGTCTCGTGGTCTGCTGGGAAACGTGTGGGATCACCAGTAATGCACCGTGGACTTCTGTGTCTGGAGAAAGATGACTGCGAGGCCTTCGTACAGCGTATCCAACGTGCCGTGCAGCGTCGAGAGCAAGCAGCGGCAGTATTACGGCAATCGCTTTACGTGGAGAATATGCCGATCAGCTCGGACACCCAACTGGACTCGCAGACCATCAGCAGCATACTTCAGCTCACGCTATCCTCGTTATCTGTGCCCGCAGACATCGGCACGTCGGCATTGCTGGAGGAAGTGAACGCCGACTACATGTACACTATGAACAAGCTGATCTTCGAGACCAACGTGGACGACATACAACGTGAGTTCTCCGACCTCAAACTGCCCAAAGTACCAGCTCCACCGCCCCCACCGCAGTGCGGCGTTATTCCAGTCCCCGCATACGACTACAATCGAAGATTTCTGGACATCTCAACCGATAAGTTTGTCAACTTGTCGTTTGCAGTGAACGCGTTGCTGGATGTACGTCGCAGCTGCGTGGACGTTGGCTCACAGAAGCTCTTGTTGGAGCAGCAGCCTACAGAGATTAGCTTTGGTGGCGGTGCTCGACCACAACCCAAGAGTATCTCGCTGGCTGAGTTTCATTCATTGCACGCGCAAATGAGCCATACGGCGCTACGCTTTATGCGGGATTGCTGGACGCGATTGGCGGCCAAGCGGATTCAACAGCACTTCACACAGGCACAGCATCCGCTCTACAATCCGGCAGAGTCCAGCCGGCAGAAATACGTGGACATGCCACTTCGTCGCTTCTTGCATCGCGTCAACTACATGGTTGAAGACACACTTCGCGTACTTATCCAGCACAACTTTGAAGGCTACGCAGAGTTTGTTGAAGAGATGGCCGGCTACAACGTGGAAGTACGGGGACCCAGCGATATTTGCGAACGCTCGTTGACGACGGAGAATACAGACGCAGAGTCTGATTCTACACCGATACACCAGCCACTTTTCCGAGTCGATCTTATTATCTCTCCAGAGAAGCTTGTACTGAATCAGGACGAAGTAGACAAGCGAGCTGCTGAGATTCGAGAATGGGCTCTAGCCAATGTCCAGGACCGCTCAGCGCAATGTCCTATTGAGCCTGTGGCACCCCGAGAAGGTCACCGGTTTGAGTACGCTACCAGTCCAGAAGAGTTCAAAGGCGCACTAGCTGGTCAGTTCGATGTTGCTCTCGAGCGTTTGAAGTCGCTCGAACTGGTGGAGAGACTCGTCATGGACAGAATCTTCTGGCCTAGTCAAGAGAGCATCGCGTGTTTACAGGACTGTGCGGAGTCAGTAGCCAGTCTTAAAGAGCATGTGGGAGGTATCGTTGAGAGAGCTGCTCAGCCACTGCTCAAGTACCACCTGCAGTTTGACCAGTACATCCCGCTGCTTAACTTGGACGTGGACGAGTATCTCAAGACGATCTTCCGTGTGCAGCCTGAAGGAAATGCCGAAGGAGAAGAGGGTGAGCCAGCTCCTCTTCTTCCTCCCGTTGAACTGAACGAGCTGCGGCGATTACTGACCTACCACCGGAATGAAGAGGAGAGACTCATGGAAACCATCCCAGCGCGTGCAGTAAATCTCGGACTCTTCCAAGTGGACCTGACGAATATTCGCTTCACGCTGGCAAAGAAACATCGCGATTGTTTTGCGCGGTTACTTGAAGCGCAAGTGGCATACTGTTTCCAAATAGCAACTCGAATCATGGGCAAATTTGACGAGATTAACCAGAATTTATCTTCAACACCGAAGGATATCGAGAGCTTGACTGCGCTTCAGGAATATATCACTGGATTGCCGGCTCTGCTGGCTCCGATGCAGGAAGAAATCGCCCAGATGATGCGCGACAACATTCTAATCGATGATTTCCACCACTACGTTAGTGACGAGCACCTGCGTCTTACGTGGCATGTGCAGGGCTGGCCATCAAAGGTGCTAGCTCAGAGTGCACGCTTTAAACATGCACTGGAGGAGCGCAAGAGCAAGTTCGCGAAGCAAATGGAGTCCGAACAGGAGCGGTTTGAGAAGACGTTGGCTGCATTGCAAGAAGAGATCGACACGTTCTCTCGGTATGACAATTTAGCCTTCGTGGAAGACGTGGCACATCACGCTATGTCTGTTCAGCGAAAGCTAGAACAAGCACAACAAGATGCCATGTTATTTAACAGCCGGGAGACGCTCTTTGGGCAAGAAGTGACTTCATATGACGGACTGGCGAGCGCTAAGAAGACTTTTGAGCCGTATCACCAGCTCTGGTCCACGTCGTATAACTGGATCCAGAGTCGGAAGACGTGGATCCAAGGAAGCTTCATCGACGTCGATGCGGAGCAGGTGGAAAAACTTGTGGATACATACAGCACTGGGATCCAAAAGGCCTACAAGTTCTTCAGTAATAACGGCAACGAGGCGTGCTCCAAGATCGCCGAGACTGTGAAGGAACAAATCTCCGTCTTCAAGCCGTATGTACCGCTTATTGTGGCCCTGCGGAACCCTGGCATGCGGTTGCGTCACTGGGAAGAGCTGAGCAAAAGCCTGGGCTTTGCACTGGAGATCGACGAGAGTTTCACGCTCACCAACATTTTCCAGCTTAACTTACTGGAACGCATTGATGACATTGTGAAAGTTGCCGAGGCTGCTGGTAAGGAATACCAGGTCGAGCAAGCGCTGCGAACGATGAAGGGAGCGTGGGAAACTGTTGACCTACAGATCATAGCGTACCGCGAGACTGGAACATACGTGATCAAGGGCGTGGATGAGATCCAGGCGATCTTGGACGAGCATGTCACGATGACACAGGCCATGATGTTTTCAACGTTTAAAGGACCGTTTGAGGAGGAAATTATTGAGTGGAATTCGACACTTCAACTCATCTCGGAAGTGCTGGAGGAGTGGCTAGCGGTGCAGCGCAACTGGCTGTACTTGCAGCCCATTTTCGAGTCTCCTGATATCAACAAGCAACTCCCTGCAGAGGGCAAACGCTTTGCTTCAGTGGATAAGAATTGGCGACAAACGCTAGCATCAGCCAAGGCCAAGCCGAAATGTGTCGAATTCTGTCGAAGCCAGAAGCTGTTGGAGAGGTTCCGTGAGTCAAACCACTTCTTGGAGCTTGTGCAAAAAGGCCTGAGCGACTATCTCGAAGTCAAGCGGTCGGCGTTTGCGCGATTCTACTTCCTTTCCAACGATGAATTGCTGTCCATCCTGTCAGAGTCCAAGGATGTCAAACTCGTGCAGCCGCACTTGAAGAAATGCTTCGAAGGTATCGTTCAGGTCACCTTTGAAGATGATCTGAATATAAGTGCGATGATTTCTGCTGAAGGTGAGAAGGTGCCGTTCTCGAGCATGGTAGACCCCAAGGGCAAGAACGTGGAGCACTGGATGATGGAAGTTGAAGACATGATGAAGATATCGATCCGTGACATCATGGAGCGCGCTATCGCGAACTACACGCAAATCGATCGACCACTTTGGATTCAGAAATGGCCTGGAATGTGCGTTCTCAACGGCAGTCAGATGCATTGGACGCGTGAGATGGAGGAGGCCATGGATGCTGACGGACGTGAAGGTGTACAGAAGATGATGACTCGACAGCTAGGCCAACTAGCTGACATGGTCACCCTTGTGCGTGGCAATCTGGATAACATGGCTCGTATCACGTGTGGCGCGCTGACTGTTATTGATGTGCATGCTCGAGATGTGACGCGCAAATTGGTAGCACAAAACGTGGAATCGAAGGGCGATTTCTTGTGGAGTTCTCAGTTAAAATACTACTGGGCGGACAAAAACCTGTGGGTTCAGGCCGTGACTTCACGTCGACCGTACGGCTACGAGTATCTGGGTAACTCATTTCGACTGGTGATCACGCCGCTGACGGATAAGTGCTACTTGACTCTGATGGGTGCGCTCCAGATGATCCTTGGTGGAGCTCCTGCTGGACCTGCTGGTACCGGAAAGACCGAAACGACGAAAGATTTAGCCAAGGCACTGGCCAAACAGTGTGTTGTCTTCAACTGCTCCGATGGTTTGGATTACATTGCCATGGGCAAATTCTTCAAGGGACTGGCATCCTGTGGAGCCTGGGCGTGTTTCGACGAGTTTAACCGTATTGATATCGAGGTGTTATCTGTCGTTGGACAGCAAGTGGTTACGTTACAACTCGGTATTCGTCGTGGCGATACTCGAATCATCTTTGAAGGATCGGATATCAAACTTAGCGATCAGTTCGGCGTGTTTATCACCATGAACCCTGGTTACGCTGGACGTAGTGAGCTGCCCGATTCCCTTGCTGCTCTCTTCCGACCTGTTGCGATGATGGTGCCCGATTACGCGCTTATTGGTGAGATTATGTTCTTCGCCTATGGATTCTCGGATGCACGCGCGCTTGGCGCGAAGATGGTTACGACGTTCAAGTTGTGCTCGGAGCAACTATCATCCCAGTTCCACTACGATTACGGTATGCGTGCTGTGAAGACTGTCATCACGGCTGCTGGTAACCTCAAGCGTGACGATCCCGACATGGATGAGGACGTTTTGCTACTGCGTGCACTGCAAGACGTTAATCTACCCAAGTTCCTGGCGCACGATATCCCGCTGTTTAATGGTATCATCAGCGACCTGTTCCCTGGGAAATGCCGCCCGAACTTGGATCTCGGTGCTCTAATCAGCGTCATTAAACTGCAGACCCACCGCTTGAATTTACAGCCCGTGCCGTACTTCCTCACGAAGTGTATTCAGTTGTACGAGACGATCGTCGTGCGTCACGGTCTTATGGTCGTCGGGGCCACAGGAGGCGGTAAATCGTGTAACATTGCAGTACTCGCTGACGCACTCACGGAACTTAAGAGACGGGGCGAGTCTGGGTTCGCGTTCGAGAGAGTAATCAAGTACCAGTTGAACCCGAAGTCCATTACGATGGGACAGCTCTATGGTGAGTTTGATCCTAACACGCACGAGTGGCAGGATGGTATTTTATCGACGCTGTACCGTGCTGCTGCAAGTGACACAAAGCCCGATCGCAAGTGGGTCATCTTTGACGGACCAGTGGATGCTATCTGGATTGAGAATATGAATACGGTGCTGGACGACAACAAGAAACTGTGTCTCAATAGTGGAGAAATGCTGCAGATGTCCAAGCAGATGACGATGATGTTCGAGGTGGAGGACCTCTCCGTAGCTTCACCAGCTACTGTCAGTCGAACGGGTATGGTTTACATGGAGCCTAGTACACTTGGTCTTGGGCCTCTAGTCGATTCGTGGGTCGAGCGTTTACCAAAGTCCATGGCACAGTTCGGGCATATCTTCATGAGACTCTTTGACGTGTACTTGTATGCTTCGGTGACGTTTATTCGCTCATTCCTCGGCGAGTTAGTGCCTACAATGGACAACAATCTCGCCCAGAGTCTCATGAATATTCTAGATTGTACGTTGGACCCATTCCGTGAAAAACCGGCTGACGGTACCGGTGAACCGCAACCACCATCTAAAACGCCCAATGCTCAGTTCAAGGACGACATTGAGCCTCTCTTCATCTTCGCTCTGATCTGGTCTATAGGAGCCTCTACGAATGATGCTGGTCGAATTCGGTTTGACAGTTTCCTGCGGAGCGAGTTGGTGGCCAACAACTGCAAACCTCCACTCCCTCCCACCGGACTCGTCTATGACTATTGCTACCAGCTCTCCAGTCACAAATGGGTGCCCTGGATGAACACAGTCAGTCCGTACAAGGTTCCTGCTAACTCATCGTTTGCTGAGATCGTTGTACCTACAGCTGACTCTGTGCGCAATAATTTTCTACTTGAAGAGCTGATGAGTGCAGGGAAGCACGTGCTCATGGTCGGCGGAACAGGAACCGGTAAAACTGTCAACATCACCCGATATCTGCAGTCTTTACCTGCTGACATCTACATCCCCATCCCGATCTCTTTTTCTGCGCAAACGTCAGCCAACCAGACCCAGGACATGTTGGATGCCAAGATGGAGAAGCGCCGGAAAGGCGTGTATGGCCCACCAGCAGGAAAGAAGTACATTATTTACGTGGACGATTTGAATATGCCCAAGCGTGAGAAATACTTTGCACAACCTCCGTTGGAGTTGGTGCGCCAGTGGTTCGACCAAAGTGGTTGGTACGACCGCAAGTTACTCGTGTTCCGTAGCATCATTGACATTCTGTTTGTTGCATCGATGGGTCCTCCTGGTGGTGGACGCAACCCAATTACTCCGCGTCTGGTACGCCACTTCAATGTCGTGGGCTATGCTGAGCTTGGCGATGACAGCAAGACCATTATTTTCAGTACGATTCTGGGCAACTTTTTGGGTTCTGGTTTCCCAGCAGAAATCGCTCGACTTACTGATAACGTCGTGAAGGCTTCTATAAGCGTATACAACACCATTTGCCGCGAATTACTCCCTACTCCAGCCAAGTCGCACTATACATTCAACCTGCGTGATCTGGCAAAGGTGTTCCAGGGCGTGCTCATGGGCGACAGTCGTCGTATCTCGGAGACAGACTCGCTGATTCGCTTGTGGGTACATGAGTGTAAACGAGTCTACGAAGACCGAATGGTGTCCACGCAGGACCACGACTGGTTCCGTGAGCTAATGCGCTCATCAGTCAAGGAGTTTTTCCAGCGTGAGTACGACCAAGTTGTGACAAACGATCACTTGATCTACGGCGATTACTTGGTCCCTGGTGCGGATCCGAAGATCTACGAGGAAGTTGTCGATGTGCATAAAGTGTTGAACATTATGGACGAATATCTGCTCGACTACAACGCAGAGAGCAAGTCTCCCATGTCGCTTGTGTTGTTCATGGACGCCGTGGAGCATGTATCCCGTATCTCTCGTATCATTCGACAACCTATGGGCAACGCTCTGCTTCTCGGAGTTGGTGGAAGTGGTCGTCAGAGTTTGACGAAGTTAGCCACCTTCATGGCTGGGTACAAGTGCTTCCAAGTGGAGATTGTGAAGGGATACGGTCTTACTGAATGGCGAGATGATGTCAAGAAGTGTCTGTTGCTTGCAGGTGTCAAGGATACACCAGTGGTGTTCCTCTTCTCGGACGTGCAAGTGGTTAATGAGACGATGCTTGAAGATCTCAACGGCGTGTTGAATGCGGGTAACGTGCCGAACCTGTACGGCCCTGAAGACCTGGACCAAATTGTGACAGCGTGTCGAGTTGATTGTCAAAAGCGACAGCTTCCTCCTACGAAGACTAACATCTTTCAGCAGTATATCAACCGTGTGCGACGTAACATTCACCTGGTAATCTGTATGAGTCCATTGGGTGGATTGTTCCGTGATAGATTGCGAATGTTCCCGTCACTGGTTAATTGCTCAACCATCGACTGGTTCAGTGAGTGGCCTGCAGAGGCTCTAAACTCTGTGGCCTCCGCCATCTTGAGTGACGGCAATCTAGCGCTTGGCGATAAGCTCCCTGCTCTTGTAGAATCCTTCAAGATTGTACACCAAAGCGTCGAAGAGGCCTCCAAAAAGTTTTACAACACGCTGCGAAGATACTTTTACGTGACTCCAACCAGTTATTTGGAGTTGTTATCAGCCTTCAAGTCCGTCCTGGTTGCAAAGCGTGAGGAGGTCAATATGATGCGCAGTCGCTTGCAGAATGGTGTGGACAAACTCTCAGAAACGAAAGCGATTGTTGCAACGATGCAGACGGAGTTGGTGGAGCTCCAGCCTGTTCTGGCTGCTACTCAATTGGAGGTGGAGCAAATGATGGTTCAGATTGCGAAAGATAGCGCTGAAGCAGATGTTACGAAGGCTACCGTCGAGAAGGAAGAGGCAGCAGCTAGTATTAAGGCCAGTGCGACGAAAGAAATCGCAGACTCCGCACAACGTGACCTCGATGCTGCTCTTCCTGCTCTGGAGTCTGCTCTAGAGTGTCTGAATCGACTGAAAAAAGCTGATATTGATGAAGTCAAAGCGCTGAAAACGCCACCCGCTGGTGTTAAACTGACGATGGAAGTGGTGTGTATTCTCTTCGGCCAGAAACCTGTGAGTAAACCGGATCCAGATCGTCCAGGCAAGAAAATCAACGATTACTGGGAAGTAGCGCAGAAGGTGGTGCTGTCGAACGCGAATAAGTTCTTGGAGAACCTCCTAGGCTTCGACAAAGATAACATTCCGGATGCCATCATCACCAAGGTGGCCCCCAGTATGGAAGATCCAAACTTTACGCCAGAGGCTATCGAGAAGTCCTCAAAAGCCTGTACCGCGATCTGTATGTGGGCTCGTGCCATGTACACGTATCACTTTGTGGCTAAGGCTGTGGAGCCGAAGAAACAAGCTCTTGCACAGGCACAAAAAGAACTCGATGAGACACTCGCTGTACTGCAAAGTGCGCAAGCTAATCTGCAACAAGTGAGCGATCGTCTTGCCGAGTTGGAACAGTCTTATAACGGCGCCGTGGCCAAGAAAGAAGAACTAGCACGAAAAGTGGTGCAGTGTCAAGTTCAGCTCCAGAACGCTGAAAGATTGATCGGTGGACTTGGTGGCGAGGAAGCTCGTTGGAAGGAGACAGTAGCGCAGCTCACTCTCGACTACTCCAACCTCACAGGAGACGTGCTAGTATCTGCCGGTACGATTAGTTACCTTGGAGCTTTCACTGCTGAATTCCGCGAACAACTTGTAGCTTCATGGCACGAAGCTCTGGTGAAGCACAAAGTGCCTCACTCTCCTGGTTGCGATTTGATTCGAACGTTGCAAGACCCAGTAAAACTACGTGCGTGGCAGATCGCTGGACTGCCGACCGACACGGTGTCCACACAGAATGGTATCATCATAGGACGTGCTCGAAGATGGCCGTTGTTGATCGATCCACAGGGCCAAGCTAACCGCTTCATCAAGAATCTAGGACGTGACAAGAAACTCTGTGAAAACGGAATGGATGTGGTCAAGCAATCTGATCGTGGATTCTTGCGTGCTTTGGAGAACGGTCTACGCTTCGGCAAGTGGGTGTTGCTAGAGAATGTTGGCGAGGAGCTTGATGCTGCTCTGGAGCCGGTGTTATTGCAGCAGAAATTCAAACAAGGAGGCCAGGACATGATTCGACTGGGCGAGAATGTTATCCCCTACAACGACAGCTTCCGCTTCTTCCTCACGACTAAACTGGCAAACCCACACTACGCACCAGAGGTCTGTGTGAAAGTTAGTCTATTGAACTTTACTATCACTATGAAAGGCCTTGAGGAGCAGCTTCTGGGTGTGGTGGTGCTCAAGGAGTTACCAGAACTGGCAGCCAAGAAGAACGAGCTCGTGCTGTCGAATGCAGAAGGGAAGAGACAATTATACGAGATCGAGAACCAGATCTTGTATCTCCTGTCTCACTCGGAAGGGAATATCTTGGACGATACGAACCTCATCGAGACGCTGGCATCAGCGAAGGAGACGTCGGCTGTTGTGATGGCAAAGATGCGTGAAGCTGAAGAGACTGAGCGTGAGATTGACGCGCGCAGTGATGGCTACCGTCCCGTGGCGTTCCGTGCAGCTTTGCTGTTCTTCTGCATCGCCGATCTCGCTCTTGTGGATCCAATGTACCAGTATTCTCTTACATGGTTTACCGGTCTATTCATTCGTGGAATCCTGGCAGCAAGGCCCTCAGCTCAACTGGAAACCCGGCTCACAAACCTGAACGACTACTTCACGTACTCAGTCTACAAGAACGTCTGCCGCTCCCTCTTTGAGAAACACAAGCTGCTCTTCTCCTTCCTACTGACTATCAAGATCATGCAGGGTAACAACGAAGTGGATGCAGGCGAGTGGCGTTTCTTGCTCTCAGGAATCGGCTCTAGCCCTCCAGTTGAAGCGGAAAACCCAGCTGCGCGATGGCTTGAAGCCTATGCATGGCAACAGATCTGTGCACTCGCGAGCTTCCCTGCTTTCAAAGGCCTCGAGACCGAGTTCGCCAACCACGTAGCAGTCTTTCGCTCCATCTTCGACTCGACAGACCCCGAAAACCAGCCCTTACCTGGTGATAAGCTGTCCAAACTGGACGAATTCCAGAAACTCTGCATCCTACGCGTCTTGCGACCGGACAAGATGATGCCTGGTATTCAAAACTTGGTGTGTGCCAAGCTGGGCAAGGAATTCATCGAGCCACCGCCGTTTGATCTCGCAAACACATTCGAGGATGCCAGTCCGACAACACCGTTGATTTTTGTATTGTCACAAGGTTCCGATCCAGCCAAAGACCTACACGGATTCGCCGTTAGCACAGGCATGGAGAGTAAACTCAAGTCGATTGCGCTGGGTCAAGGTCAAGGTACGTTAGCTGCTAGACTTATCGAAGGAGCGACGACAAGGGGAGAGTGGGTTTTATTACAGAATTGTCACTTGGCTTTGAGTTGGATGCCCGAGTTGGAGAGAATATGTGAAGAACTGGATCCCACTAAGCTACACGAGAATTTCCGTCTGTGGCTCACGAGTATGCCGACTCCAGCGTTCCCTGCGTCAGTGTTACAAGATGGTGTGAAGATGACGAAAGAGGCGCCTAAGGGACTGCGTGCGAACCTCAAAAACACGTACTACAAGCTGGATGAGACACGACTGAGCGCAACTCGTAAACCCGACGTGTTCCGTAAGCTGCTGTTTGGGTTGTGCTTCTACCACGCAATAGTGTGTGAGCGGAAGCGCTTTGGAGCACTCGGATGGAACATCCCGTACCAGTTCAACGAGACGGACTTGGACATTAGTGTAGCACAACTAGAAATGTTCCTGGACACATACGACCAAGTACCATTCGACGTGCTGCAGGTCATGACGTCTACTATCAACTATGGTGGACGAATTACAGACGACAAGGACATGCGAACGTCTGATGTCATTCTCATGACGTTCTTCAAGGAAGCTATCCTACACAAGGGCTACACATTCTCAAAGAGCGGGATCTATTACTCACTTGAGTGTGACCCAAGGAACGCCTACGAGGAATACGTGAACTACATCAACTTGCTGCCTATCAACCCGGAACCCGAAGTCTTTGGCATGCACGAGAACGCCAACATCACCAGCGCTCAAGCCGAGACGTACGAAGCTTTCGATCTGCTGCTGTCGTTACAGCCACGAGTGAGTTCCGGTGGTGGCAAAAGCCGAGAAGAGATTATCGCTGATGCCGCTCAAGCGATTGCTTCTCAACTGCCCCCTCAGTATGATCTCGAGCATGTCCAGGCGGCATATCCAGTCTCCTATGACGAGTCGATGAACACTGTGTTGGCACAAGAAGTGGAGCGCTTTAACAAGCTACTGGCTGTGATGAGGAGCACCCTATATCTTGTACAACAAGGTCTCAAGGGTCTTGTAGTCATGTCTGCTGAACTCGAAGCAATGGGGGCGTCGCTCTACGACCAGAAGGTTCCTGCAGTATGGGAAGCGAAAGCTTATCCGTCGCTTAAACCGCTTGGTGCGTGGGTGAAGGACCTGCTTGAACGCTTGACGTTCATCTCGAACTGGATCGCACACGGCATCCCGGCCGTATTTTGGATCTCGGGCTTCTTCTTCCCGCAAGGCTTCATGACTGGCACGATCCAGAACCACGCTCGACGATACAAGTTACCTATCGACTCCTTATCGTTCCAGTTCATTATGAAGCCCGAGAGTGTCGAGCAGCTTACTGCAAGACCTGTGGATGGTTGCTACACGTACGGGCTGTTCCTCGAAGGAGCTCGCTGGAATCCCGAGATTACGGCGCTAGATGACCCACTGCCACGTGAATTATTCGCCAAGATGCCTGTCATTCATCTACTGCCTCAACCGAATCGAGAGGCTCCACAACGAGGCATTTATCGGTGTCCAGTGTACAAGATCCTTACTAGAACTGGTACGCTGTCGACAACTGGTCATTCCACCAACTTCGTCATGTGGCTAGAGATCCCAGCCAACAAACCCACGATCTTCCGCAACTCACTAGTGTCCGAGACCAACGCACAGGTGCTGTTTGCGGACCAAGAGTACTGGATCAAAGCAGGCGTTGCTTGCTTCTGCAGCCTGCGTTACTAAGGTTAAAGTGTAGTTGTTCTCCTTATTCGGGTGCTTGCATTTTGGTTGGCTTACTTTCACATAAATATATGCATACTGAGCTCCTCTGGTGTGTGCTGCCACTAGAGGAGATACGATACGAAGCGGATCCAGGGTGAGACCTGGTCCATTTGGTCCATGTGCATCGAGATCCGGTGGATCATGAGCGACAAGCCGTTGCATACTCGATCCATCGTGTCGAACATGACCATGGCAGACGCTGCGGGTGGCGCCGTCGCCGGCTGCGGATTGCAAGCTGTCGCTAGCAGTATCAGCAGCAATAGAACAGCCAATACAAACCCCGGCGGGTCCGTTATAGAAGCCGCGCAAACGTAGACGAACGACGAGAATGTGCGCAGATTTGGTCGACGTCTGAACGCTGACGCGGCTGTGTTGGTGGTCAGCGCTGTTCCACTTGAACGCGGTGACGGTGGCAATGTCACGTGTGTACACTGCTTAGCTGGAGTTGCAGCACCTTGAGTTTCTGCGGGATACAGTGATGCAATGAGGTTCTTGAGCAGCAAATTCACATGAAGCTCGTGCACCTCAGTCTGCTGTCGACACAACGGACACAAGTGTGTTGCTGCTCGAGCTTCTGCAGCACCAGCAGTGGGAGAAGAGGGCGAGGCTTCATGCGCCCAGGCCGTCAAGATGCAGCCGCGGTCGAAGTTGTGTCTATAGCCACAAAACTAGTGAGACTTAAGACACCAGTTTCTCCGCAATTTGCTGACGTACGTACCCGCAGGGCAGCGTGACTGGGAAGCTCAAGATATCGAAGCAGATGGAGCAAAGTAGATCTTCGTGAGTCACGCGCGGACAGAGCGTTGCCAAGTGATGGCGGCGTCGACCGGCGTCGGCAATTGCGAGCTGTAGCGGTCGCGGTAGGCGCTTGATAGCGGCCATGACGGCGACTTAAGTGAAGGTCTGATAATCCGGAACTGCGCTGTTTGCTCGGCCGACGGCCGTTACAGATGGAGAAGTGACGCTAGTTTCAGCCAATCGCAATGCGCAAACGTGGTTGAAGTCGGATAAAGGTCGCACGATGCGCGACGTTTAAGCGTAAATTGCTACATTTTAGATTGAATTTTGTTGCCCACCTACAAACACTAAGAATAAGAGTACCTTTTATGCTCGTAGAAGATGATATAACTACATGGGTTGCACTCTAAAACCAGACGTGGAAATAAAGACGCTAAATAGCTCGGAAGCTTATTGCTGATGATCATCCCCTCCTCCCCCGTGACAAATAGCTTCATGCCGAAAGAAGAGGTGCGTCGACGGAGGACACCGCTGAATGCACACCTTAGGTGATAGAATGAGATATTCGTGCCGAAGGTGCTGTCTTGTCATCCAGCACTGCAGGCGATGCGACGACGAGAAGGCACAGGTTATCTTTACTGGAGTGTCCCACTGGAACTTGCTGCTAATTGCAGCGGAAACCCTACTGGGCCGTGCATGTACAATCGATTTGGCGAAGATAGATCGAGCCCGCCGACTTCATCTTGGTATCATCGTCATTTACAAATGAGTTTGCGACAAGGCTGCCCGCCTGCGAGTTCTCCGATCGAAGCTAAAACCCAAATTCGGCTGTACAAGTAATGCAGCGAAGTTTGATCGAACTACGGACACATCTTGGTGTCCTCGTCGTTTACAATCATTTTCGCGACAGACAAAGATTTTCCAGTTTCCTATGACTCGCGAACAACGGTCAAGATACACAAAAGGTCTTTGTCATACTACTACTGTAGTAGCAACGATCACTTGTCGGCGAGGTGAGGTTAGTGACAACGGAAGGCATGATGGCATTGGCATTTATACAGATTTACAGCGACGTTGCTGCTGCTTGCCAGTGCAGCGGAAGCCCCAACTGCGGGCTGTAAATTTTTTTTGTGCGGAGATTGATCGAGCCGTCCGTCGGCTTTACCTTTGTATTCTCGTCGCTTACAAATGCAGTCCGCGGCAAGGTAAAAGTTTCAAGTTGCCTGTAATTCGAGAATGCAGGCCAACCGTCGAGACACACGCACAGAGGCCATCGTTACAGAGACAATATCTTGTTCAGGGTGGAAGGGTGGAGGGCATGATGACATACCCACGATATGATATCATATTTCCCTGAATAAAGCACAGTGTGTCGGATGCTGCTTGCTATCTCCCGACTTTTAATCAAAGCACGCACAACAATTGGGGACATTCTTTCCGAAAAGATGCAAACCTCAGCTAGCCACCGTGTTCATAATGTGAAGCGCTATCACCAGCCGTTTGTGGTGCCATCCGGCATGTGCACAGCGAATAGCTTGACCCAAAAACCACGCTAGCGACGCCAGCCAGAGCTCTGGCTGTCTACCCTTTGAGGTGTAGCAGCCTGGCAGTGTGCTGAGTGTCCAGAGAAAGACGTGAATCATAGCGAAGATTACGAAAAAGCAAGCATGAAAAACATTTCGGGTGCGAAGTCCTGTCGGCAGCTTCAACTTCGATCGCCGTTGACGCAGGTGTCCCCAAACTCAGCGGCATCTTCGCCACAAATGCACACGCGACTAAATCTAACGCCGGTAGCTCTTTTCGCTGTGCGCACGCCAGTCCTGGTTGTGCCTTCGAGCCTTGAACTTGCCTCTACGACGCAGGTGAGCTTCTCTGCGAGAACGTTGATCCCATTTAACACCAATGTGATTGGTCAAATTTCACTATTCTCCTCGTGCTCCGATTGGCTACTGGCCACATCCAAGTCTGTCTGATTCTCTCGATTCCCCCGATCTTCCATACAAAGTGCAAGTGAAAAACCGCTTCAACCGCCCTGCACCCCGCCATCTTTCTCTCACAACGCTTTCCGCCAAGAAGAACGGACCATCACTCCTGGCAGCAACAGAAGCATGCGCATCGCCTCCTCCTCCCTCCTGCTAGCCAGCTTGGCGCTGGCGGACGCGCTCAAGACGCCTCTCGAGTATGAGCACGAGTTCTCGGCGTGGATGAAGACCCACTCCATCTCGTTTTCGGACGCTCTCGAGTTCGCCAAGCGTCTGGAGAACTACATCGCCAACGACATGTACATCTTGGAGCACAACCTCGAGAACGCCTGGACGGGCGTGAAGCTGGGTCACAACGAGTTCTCCCACATGTCGTTCGACGAGTTCAAGTTCAAGATGACGGGCTTCGAGATGCCCGACGGCTACTTGGAACAGCGTCTGGCCTCGCGCGTAGACGGGCTGTGGACCGACGTGCAAGTGCCTGAGTCTGTGGACTGGCAGGACAAGGGAGGCGTCACGCCTGTCAAAAACCAGGGGATGTGTGGCTCGTGCTGGGCCTTCTCCACTACGGGCGCTGTGGAGGGCGCGGCCTATGTATCGAGCGGCAAGCTGGTGAGTCTGTCGGAGCAGGAGCTGGTGGACTGCGACCATAATGGAGATATGGGCTGCAATGGTGGTCTCATGGACCACGCTTTTGCGTGGATTGAGGACCACGGGGGTATCTGTAGCGAGGATGACTACGAGTACAAGGCCAAGGCTCAGGTATGCCGCGATTGCGAGAAGGTTGTTAAGGTCACGGGTTTTCAGGACGTCAACCCACAGGATGAACACGCACTCAAGGTAGCCGTGTCGCAACAACCCGTCTCGGTGGCTATTGAGGCTGACCAGAAGGCGTTCCAGTTCTACAAGTCTGGAGTCTTCAACCTCACGTGTGGCACGAGACTGGACCACGGTGTGCTGGCTGTGGGCTACGGCTCGGACAATGGACAGAAGTTCTGGAAGGTCAAGAACTCGTGGGGATCGTCATGGGGAGAGAATGGCTATATTCGTCTCACACGTGAGGAGAATGGACCTGCTGGACAGTGCGGCATCGCCTCAGTGCCTAGTTATCCGTTCGCGACGCTGATTTCCAAGGACGAACAGACCGAGACTGAGAAGGTTGTGGAGGAGCCAAGATCAGTCCCTGCCGATAATCCCGTGGAGTCGTTCCCTGCTGAAGAACGCGACTTCCGTCCCATGAACTTGGCTGATCTGTTCTCCTCGGCGAAGATCACACAGTGTGGCGATGTTGGCAGCGCGATCATTGACTTCTCGGACCTGGAAGTGACTCCGTCGTCACCTCAGCGTGGCCAGCCGGTTTCGTTCTTTGGCAATGGTAACGCGAAGCGGGATTTTGCGTCCGCGAACTTCAAGTTGGGCGTAAAGCTGGCTGGTACGCAGGTGTTTGGACACTCGGGTAAGCTCTGCGGCGACACGCACGTCCCTCTTCCGCTTGGCTTGGGCCACATCGATGTGCACGGCTTCGCCTGCCCCATGAAGAAGGGCAAGTTTTCGGACTTGAAGGTGGACGTGAACCTGCCGATCATTGCGCCTGCTGGCAACTACGAGATCCAGCTGACAAGCGACGATGACAGCAACAGCCCCTTGTTCTGCGTGAATGTTGAGCTTGACCTGACCAGTGGTGAAGGTGCTGCGAAGAAGACCCACGTGTACGAACCCATTTCGTATATGTAAACGCTGCCGGGCCTCCATTCGCCGAATTGTATTCCCTCAAAAAACAATTTCAAAAGCTTTATATTTTCTCGCCGACGTGCAAGGTGACTTCTCAACATAAAACATGATTTTTCGAAGTTGCCATTTTTTATTCCTGTTACCGTCGACAACCCATGAATTTGCATGTAGTATGATTACCAAGCATAAATTATGGTCTTGCGATGTAGCACCTCATTATTGTGTCTTTCTGCCAAAACGCCTTCAGTTTTATGGTCCTACGTAGGAGTGTGGCCCTTACGGAAGACCTCCTATCTGATCGGGTGCTTCCGACTAAAATTTAGCCTAACATTTTGACGAATAAAAAGACGATGCCAATCAAAGAAAAAAGGTGTTGCTTTACATACTCGCGAACAAATTGTTGCACTTCAATCGGCCATTTAGGTGACCGCTCATTCTTTGGGGTGTCATCGACATTTCCTGTTGTCTTGAAGAGATGGTACCATCTCCGAAGGCTTCTGGCCGAGACGCCCAGTACCGGCAACTACGCTGATCTCAATATTGTAGACATACTGCAAGACAATGCCACGTCAGCGTATGTCTGATGAGTAGCCCATATTTGATTTAAAATCAATCTGTTGTGGATACCTTACGTAAGAGTAAATGGCCGGCAAATACTGGCCATTCAGCCCTTAATTTGTTAAAAGGTACCCTTTAGACCAATACAATCAAGTATTATTGGATCATAGTCGGCAAAATCAAACAGTGTTATTGGTCAAATATCATTTTATTTATTGGCCTGACTTAGCAATTCAACTCCAGTTCGTCCTCAAATCCCACCATTAGCCCTACCCACCCTTGGTTAGGAATAGCCTTTAAACGTCAGATTGGCCAAAACTTTGGAAAGGCACAATACCTGGATAACTTATGATGGACTTGAGTACAAGAGTGGATGAAGGAGCGCGCGGACGCGAGCGACCTAAACCCTGTAGCACATGTGAGCAGGGCTCCCGAATAATGCATAATGGCATACATTAATGTACATAAATTGGCTCCCATTATGTATGGGAGCCACATCGACTTTATAAATGCATAATGTTTGACAACATTTTTTTACGTAAGAATTATTAATGTGTAAAAACTTGACCTTTTTACTAGCACTATCAACGCCAACCACAAACTCTCCTTACTTCGTCTACTAACTAGTCTGCTGGACCTTCCTTCATTTAAGCGATTCATTGTGAATTTTGCCATCATGGCCGTCCACTACTCGCCATGGCTCCGGTTCTAGAGCCACCTGAGGAGGACTCTGAAACTGCTGTCATACAGCACAATGCTGAAGCGCATCGAGACGCGATGATACTGATACTGTGCGTTTTTGGCAAGGCAATTGACCAGGTTGCTTTCCTGGTCAGCGATAATTGCTCCCTGAACAAAAGGTTAGCTCAGGATCAATCGTCGCCAGCCCTGACTTTGAGTCAGCCTGCGTCAAAACTCAGTCGGACAAACAGAACCTTACGAGCCGCCAGGAGAAAGCGGCTTACCAACGTTTCCTGCGAGAGCCCCAGAACAAAGTGAATCTGCAAGGATCGTCGCAACAAGGTTTCGCAGCATCAGTCCATAAAAAAGCTCGACTGGAGTCAGCGAAAAAACGCGTACAAGCTTGTCCAAGCGATCCCTCCCGCATCCAACCTTGCTGAACGTTTGTTTAGCGTTGCTCGCACGACTTACGGTCTTGATCGGCACTCTTTGTTGGCCATCGCGCTGGAAATGGTGTTATTTCCGAGAGTTAACGAGTGTTACTGGGATGCTGAAACTATTCTTCAATGCCTCGACTAATTTGATCAAAGATCAATTCCCCGTTAATCCCATTAATGGCAATAATGCATGGTCGACTGGTTTAGTTTGTATAAGCATTATGCATGGGTAGTTAAAAAAAAATGAGATTAATGCCATATTCGGGAGCCCTTCTCCCATCGAGATCGTAGCCGAGACGCAGGAACCAGACGGGGAGGAGGAAATGAAGGGGGCGGACAGTGACAAAGAGATGGAAGAAGTAGTACCAAAGGCAACGAGAACGAAGACGGCTGGTACTCTTCGCGAGAAGGAGTACAAGAAAGGCAAAGTGCTTCGATCTGTTGTCTGTCGGCTGAACAGGGTTTGCGCAGACAACCGTCTTGTGAAGGAGATCAAGTGCAGCCATGAAGCAGATCCAGATGGAGACGTAGCACCTCGTCAATCTCCACACACTGCGCTGCCTCGAGCACGATCTTCCATTGCCAGGCTATGGCAAAAAAAATTTCGACCATTGCTGCGCGGGTGTGGCCTCCACACGTATGTCGCACATGATCGCCACAAAAAATCGTTCTCTCTCTGGGACAGCATTCAAATCTACCGTGTTGGTCGAAGTCAGGCCGGATTGCGCAAAGTCGCAAATATGACTGGTTTCTCAGAGTTGAAACAGGCTTTGCGAGAGCAACTAGTGGTCAACGCTGGCGTGATGATTCGAGAACAGTTTCGGAAGCGGTTGAGGGTGTATGTACTGATCAAGTTCGGGAAGTCGGGACGACCTGAGCCCAGCCGAAGAGAAGGCCAGCAAAAAAGCTCGTCAGGCAGATCATGTATGCTTGCTACAACGTAGAGGAGGCTGACTGTCTCGAAGCGCTGCAGATGCGAGACGTGCTCACCCCGGATGGAGGGGAGGGGAGCGAGAAGTGGAATCCTTGGCCAGTAATATCAAGAACAATGGCCTGGCGTTCTACATTCGGCTGATATGGGAGTTCCAAAGCGTCGTGGAGGCTCGTATGGAGGCCGTTCCAAACGAGAAAGGGGTGAGAGCGTTCTCGTTGTTTCCAGTGTCTACGGCTTTCAGAACTGCTCACATCGTGATCAATGAAACGACGCTGGCAGGATTCGGGCCCCGCATCCGCGAACGTGGAGAAGGAAACCTAATGGAAGACTGGAACATGCCTCAAGTGAAGATTTCTAGATCATCCTTTGGTGCTATCCGATGGACTCTCATGTGACGAGCGTTTGCGATGGATCGCTTCGAGACTGTAGCGGATGAATCTGTGACGAAGCCAGAGTTCCGGCAGATGACAGTCGAAGCGAAGTACAACTACGCCAGCCATCTCTTTGCCAACGAGATTAAGACCGATGGATACAATGCGTCAATCCTGTACTACCGACCGAAGAAAGATGAGCCGAAGCGTGGAGAAGACGATCTTCTCGTTTCAGCTGGCTATCTGCCTGACGTAGTCATCGGCCTCGATCCCGGCATGCGGTCGGTGTGTACAGCAGCTCGCCAATACCTTCGACCTCAGGCTCCTCGTCGACCCAAGCAGAGAAGGGTCCGTCGTCCTAGACGACAGAAGAAGAAGAACAAGAAACGCAAGCGCAACTTCCCCAAGTGGATTCGTCGACCAAAGGCTTTACGCCTAGGGCAGCGTCCAGGCAGAGAGATCGTCAGCGTCACCACTCGCGAGTACAGGCATCTTGCCGGGTTCAACCGCTTCCGCGCTTGGAACAAGAGCCAAAAGAGGAAGTTTCCCGAGTACAAGAAGGTGTTCGACGGTATGCCTTCATTCAAGACAGCGAGCTATGAACAGTACCTGAAGCGGCTCGAGTACTTTTGGCAACACGCGACGTACCTCGTACAGTTTTGGAAAGATCGACCATACCTGAAGTGGCGCTTCTTCCAGAAGCGTATGGCTCGGGTTGCAGTGGATACGCTTGCTAGGCGGATCGTACCGACTGTGAGTAGGCTCTCATGTGTAGCCTACGGTGACTGGAGCCGGAGAGATGGCATCAAGGGCCACGCTCCGAGCCCGGTCAAGAGGTTGAAAGAGGCACTGCGGAAGCGCGCGACGGTGGTTTCCATGGACGAGTTCAGACGAGCAAGCTCTGTTCGCAGTGCCGCCAGTCGCTTTCGAGCGTCCAGTACCCTACTCCAGTCTTCCCCAAAAACGGCGACAAGCCCAAGAGAAAGAAGGTCAAGGGCAAAGTCCTTCCACGTGATTGGTCCCAGGCTGGGATCCAGTCACGCCACTGCCGCGTCGTGCTTCTCTGTGAGAACAAGATCTGCCAGGCGAGGTACTGGGACCGAGACGTGAACGCCACCATCAACATGCTGGAACTGCTGAAGAGTGAGGTGCAAGGGCGAGGACGAATTCAGCCGTTCAAATGCTCGTAGGCAAAAAAAAAACGTGGACGCGAGAAAGTTTTCCACCCAAGAGGTAGTTGTCTTGGATATTGCTGTAATATTACACAATACATTAGCTGCACCCACGTTCGCAGATTTCCTCGTATCTGCTGTTGGCGGTGGCTGAGGAGTTCGTTTCTCACGCTCCGTTACAGCTTTAGCATTAGACTTGCCAAGCAGAATAGGTTGTCGTTGCTTCCTTGAATGCTTAAGCTGATGATTGGATGTCGTCGCAGAGCCGATCTGCTGTTGGCTCCACTGATTCCTATCGACCGAGATGCAAGCACAGCATCTGCTGTTGTAGTCGTAGTTCGATCGGCGTTGAAGAAAACCTCCAAAGGTCGATTGCGAGGTTGACAAGAAGCTGAAGAAGATGTGGTCACTGGAGCTTCCGAGTTTGGTATCGTGTGAATCGCCTGGCGATTTGTGGCTCCGCTCTCTTCGTCCACAACGACGAAACGAACTTGTCGAGATTCAGCTACAACATTGCTTTCAAGCAACCGCAAGTGATTTAGGACGTAGTCGAGCTTGCGCTGAAGATAACTGCTCTTGTTTCCAGTAGGCACTCTCTTAGCGTCACCTCGATTGCGTTTCCACTTCTTCTTTCCAGCCACATTAAGCAACGCACTCCCTCCACTGCGCCTACGCTTTCGTGTTCGAGCAGGAGGACCTGGATCATGGACTATACGAGGTGGATCAACGTCATTCTCGTCTGGTTCGTTCACCTTGGCCATCTCGCTTTCCACACTTCCTTTCATCCAAAGCTGCTCCACCACCACAGCCTGTTGTGCCCCCATTCGATGAGCTCGGCTAATAAATAACCTGTGATTTATCCCAGATCTCTTCCATCAAAAACACATGCGTCACGAATGAAATATCCAATCCGTGTGACCCCATTTCAGACAACAAGAGCACGTTTAACGAGGATCTGTACGGAAGCGTTCCAAGGCCCTCATGCGCGTCTTTGGACTGACACGAGTGATGAAATCTGCAGTGGAGATATCTTGCTGCTGGAATGCAAGTTTTGTACGCCTGATCATCTCAGTAAATTGAGAGAAAATAATGACCTTCACGTAGCGTGCTCGTCGAGATTGAGTCCCTCGTTGACTGGCACGACGAGCAAACTCTTTCTTCAGTTCACGGATTCTTGTTGCAGCGTAAAAAATCTTGCTGCCGTCCACCGTTCAATTTTGTCGATTCGGCTGATTCGGGTTCTGTAAAATATTATTTGAAGCCCGTCTCGCATTCTGGTTGCGATCATTGCAACTGCGTTTTTCTGTTTGCTGCCTTCCACGATCTCGGGTAGTATTTTGTGTGTGTGTGTGTGTGTGTGTGTGTGTGTGTGTGTGTGTGTGTGTTTATCATTTTCATCGCCGATTTCGCGAAATTCGAAACCTGATTGTAGTTCCTGGAAAACTTCAGGATCGAACACTTCATGGCACCGGAAACAGCTTGGACCAACTTCAATATACCGATCTTCGACGCAATCTGCACAGCAGAGATGACCGCACGGTATTATCATCAGCAGTTGCAACTTGCGCTTGCAACTATCGCACTTCGTCGACATCCCTGGTAACGTCACGCGTCTCAAATACTCCGCAACAGTAGCAACATTATCGCTATCCACACTCTGTATGCATATTATTAATAATTGTCTCCACGCGAGCTTTATTCGGCAGCACTATTAACGCCACCACAACACGCAAACCGCAGGTTAGAAACCACTTGTAGAGCGTCTTTCCGGTTGATCGGGTTCAGCAGACTATCCAGATGTTGGTTCCCCGGTACATGAGGGTCCAGATTTGTGATCACCAAATTTGCACGCACTGCAGCAGCAACCACATTGTATTGCGCGTATTCACTCGATATAAACCGTGTGTCGAATCGGTTCCGGTAATATATCCCGAATGGATTGTTTCGTATGGCGCATCATTATTCGCCTGAGTAAACTCTGCAAGCTATAGGGACCAATGGGTTCGTTTTTCTCAAATGGCCAAGCGATCGCTTTTGTCCACGCGCGTCCATCCGGTTGACCGTACGGTTTGTTGCGGAGAAAAACTAACAGACCATGCATAAACCGTAGATCGGCTGACTGGAGTGTGTTTGGTGTTGGCGTTCCTGTCATGACCCACCTTCGTTCTGCAAATAAATTTCTCGCCATTCGCATCAGGTTTGTTGGAGTCTGTCCACCTAATTTGTGGCCTTCGTCAACGATAACTCGTACCCAGTGAACAGTTAAAAGAGAAGACACTTCCCCTCTTGTTGTGCCGTCAGTATATCGTTGCGTATCTTCAAAGCCATATCGCTCAGGCATTCGCTTTTCCAGTTCAGACGCAGGTCTGTGCAGCTTCCACTCTTTCGCCAACCGACTAAACGACGTGACTACCACATCATAGGCAGCTAACTCGAAATTGCTTGGAAGGTCTTCAGTAGTCTCGTCAATAAAGGATCTCAGTGCCTTTTGTGACACATGAGCTTCAATTTGATATTTCCAGCGTTCAACCAGTGGATCTCGCACGACGATCAGTGACGCACCAGAGCTCGCAAGGTTCTCTGCTGGTACCGAACGAAGACTGGTGTCTAACGCATTATCAGCCTTATTATCCACACGTGCACGCACATTTCGTGTGCATTGGCCACTCAATGCTGCCAACTCTTTGGCTTCCATCATGCACACTACAACGTGCATCGCGTTTCTAGGCAAATATGTGATTTGTGGCGGTTTATCCTTATTGCCGTTGGAGTTACAAATGTTACGTCATCTCGAATCTCGAATTGTTCCACTTCCATGTGCGTCATGAGACTCTGAAACACGTCGGGAAAAAATATGCTGTTTCGTCTTGGGTCCTAGGATGTCGTCGGCCTCCCACGAATGCAGTCGGCAACCCACAACGTGGCACGAACTGCATGTTGCATCCAAAAGTGCCGATTTCCAGGCTGTTTTTTTTCTTTCTTTCGATTTTTCACTTCGTCTGGCGCCTTCCATTTGCAAATGGCAGAACACCAACTGGAAATCTTTCAGAGATTCGCTAATATCGGCGTGGCGGTGCACTTGCACATCCATTTCCAATGTGGCAACCAATTTATTGTCAATTGGTTGCCACAAAGGAAACGATTAGAGTTTCCTTTTCGCTCAGCAACATCATCGCTCTCAGTAGTCGCACGTAATCACAGCGACAGCCGTCGTGGCGATTGATGCACGCAGCTTCTTTCTCCACAATGCCGTCCGACGTGGAGAACACGAGTTTGAGCCAGTCGTCAGCGGTACGTTGTAGCTTTGGGGAGATATGATGAGAGGAAGAGCGCATGTCCGGGTAGACTGGCACCAGCAGAGCGAGCACACGGGTCTCCACCGCCATGGCGGAGAGTTACGCAAAAGTTGCAGATCGCCTTACAAACTTTAAGATAAATGTTGAGCACCGAAATTTAGCGTAAGCTCAAAAACACGAAAAATGCTAATCTGACTATTGACATAATTTAACGAAATATTCCGTTTTCTTTAAATGTATCCAAGCCTGTAATCAGGGCTCGCCAATTTCAGCGTAAGCATGTATGCATGTAATCAGGACACGCCAATTTCAGCGTAAGCATGGCGTCAGCTCGGCAGGCATCGAGGTGAGGCCAGCAATGAGCAAAAGTCTCCGTTATTTCGTATTTTTCTCGGTTGACAATCTTCAGCCATGGATCTTATCTTGGAGTACGCCGACTACTACGTGCTAGACGCGTTGTATCCCGCGAATTTGCCTCGTGACGATATCTATCGCCAGATTGCGTCGATTTCAGGACTCACCGTGGTGGGCGCATACCTGCTCTATTTTATTGGCGCTGGGTGCGCGTACGAGTTCCTGTTCGACAAGAAGTTGATGAACCACCCAAAATTTATGAAAAACCAAGTACGCTACGAGATCTTAGCCTCTATAAAGTCGATCCCCGTTATGGTATTGCTAGCATTCCCATGGTTCCTCGCTGACGTTCGCGGTTACGCTAAGACTTATGCGGAATTCGGCAAGTTCGGCTACTGGTTCGAGGCTCAAACCGTAATCACCTTCATCTTCTTCTCGGATATGCTGATTTACTGGTTCCACCGCTGGTTGCATCACCCTCTCATCTACGCAACGCTTCACAAGCCACACCACAAGTGGATTATCTGTTCGCCGTTTGCGTCTCACGCCTTCCACCCGATGGACGGCTACATCCAGAGCTTACCTTACCATTTCTACATCATGCTTTTCCCCATCCACCGCGGGCTCTACCTTGCGCTGTTTGTCGCTGTCAACTTCTGGACTATCAGTATCCACGATGGGTTCTACCTCTCTCAAAACACAATTATCAATGGAGCGATGCACCACTCGGTGCACCATGAACTGTTCGTCTACAATTACGGCCAGTACTTCACGTTCTGGGACCGTCTCTGCGGATCGTATCGCGAACCGCCCTCCGCCGGATACTCCGTGCCCAAAGCGAAGAAAGCGTAGAATTAGGAGAGAAAGTGTTCAAAACTAGTTGCGAAAGAAAACAAAAAATGTTGAGAAAATCAGTACAAAACCCGTCGCATCTGATTAGGTCTTATTTTCAGGGTTCATCTGCTTCTAAGAACACTATGGACCTCTCCGTGCTCAACGTGGCTGCGGCTGACGGTGCCGACGAAGAAGGCTCACCGTTCCGACAGAAACTGCTCCATTGCTGTGGGTCCAAGCGGTGGGCGGCAGAAATGGTTAAAATGTTCCCCGTGCGAGACTTCGCGGAGCTCTGTCAAGCGGCGGATACAGCGGACGCCACGTTGACCAGGGAGGATTGGCTCGAAGCGTTTGCAGCGCATCCAAGGGTCCGTTTAGCGGTGGTTTATGTTAGATAAATTGTTGCTAGCTGTCAAGTTTGAGCCTGATCTTTCAGTTGGCATTCCGTGTTGCAGATTGGGAGGACGAAGAAGCCGATTAAGGAATGGGAAGCGCAGGAGCAAAAGGTTGTCGCAGTAACTGGAGACGTAGTGACTGGCAAAGCACTTATACTGATGAACGATATAGGCGACGAAGAACGCGGATGACGCAGTGCTGGATCGGTTAGAGGAGCTCAACGATGAATACTACAAGAAGTTCGGGTACGTGGTTGTACTGGCTACTTGTTAAGCTATTGGAAAATGATTCGAGACCCGTGGCTGTCACAGATACATCTATATCGTGTGCGCGACGGGGAAGTCAGCTCCCGAGATGCTTCGTATTTTGGAGTCCCGAATGGATAACAGCCCTGGAGACGAACTCGCGGTGGCTGCAGCCGAGCAGAGTAAGATCACGAAGATTCGACTGGATAAGCTGCTTCAAGAGTAAGCAAGGAGCCACGTTTTGCTTTGCTTTTGCAGAGAGGTTAACCCTTCTGTCTCCTTGGGTATGAGGCACTAATTGAGCTGCACTACGATGTTTCTTTGTGCAAACCTTGATGCAGACTGCGCAGCGGTAATGCCAAACTGTAAGCCGCAGTCATCAAGCTTGCAATATACACTCATTGTACAGACCAAAGGTATTATTGAGCCGATACTTGAGCACGGAAAGTAAAAAAAAATTGCAACTAAATTGAGTATTCAGTTGCAAATTTACATTGGCGGATCTGTGCTCGTACACATGAATCAGTGTATTACCGCGTCTCCAGTTGAGTTTTCGTCATATTGCTTGTGTTGGAATGTTTGCCGCTGCTGTATCAAATGCGGTCGTGTTTGCCATATCTGTGCTGACTGTTTTCCCACTGCCGTTTGGTTTGCTGGTTTTTGGACCACCGGACACTTGGGTAATCGCTGCGTATTTTGCCTACATTGTTGCTCCACGTTGGAGAGCAGATCCATCTCTATGGAGCGAAGTCCAGCAGCAGGTGGATGTTCTTAACTGTCAAGTATCTCTCACTCTCATCTATCCACTACACATTCATCTCTCTGACTGGCATTGCTCAAGTGATATTTGTCGTGGTACTACCAGTTGTCAGGCTTTTCGCGAAAAACCGGATTACTCGAACACTTAATACCCGTGACGATATGAAACCCGAGGCTGTCATCGTCACCGTGGAAGTGTTTCATGCGCTCTACGTCTTAAATGCTCTTCAGAAGGCGACGCTAGTGTCTTCAACTGCTGTAGTTATGACACTGGATCTTGCTCAGTTTTGGTTATCATTGGTGGATGTGATGGTCGTGCTTAACAAAGTGGGCCTTCCGCCGCGAGTCATTTGCTGGTATTTTCTTTCTAGCAGCAAGTGAAGTGTTCCTGATGTGGGAACCAACTCGATCACTAATCACTACATGTATCACTTTCTCATTGTGAACATTTACGCCGAAAAAGCTAACGTCTTCAAATTGAAATTTCACAACAATTTTTTGTGACTACGCTAACAGTAAACCGCTTTCGAGTGCTTCGTTCATTAATAATCGAAACCGAATCACTAAGAGAGTATTAGTCAGGGTAGTATTTCATAATATGTTAGCTTCGAATCCGCGGTCTTGTATCTCACCATTTTCCGCTACCAATAGGTCCCACCGCTTACGTTGTTTATCTGTCGACCATTATTGTACAAGGTCTTTTCTCCAGCTCGATTTATGGAGAGAGCTCTGGGAGTGTATTTGAAGTGACTGGGTTGATCAACAGCCGACGTGAAAGCGCTCATGGACAAAATTCCCCACGATCATCCCATTGCAAGCGAAAATTGTCTGCAAGTTGGATTAAGAGTTCTAGCATTTAATGGGAAAACCAGACAAAATATCAATAGAGCTACAGAAAAACATCGAGCCTGTTTTCCACATTAACGAGTGAACATACAGATGACACCAAGAGGGGCCCCATTTGCACGGATACTGTCCGAGTCAGGAATAAAAAATATGTGAAAGGAGTGCCGTTTCCATGTGCGCAAGTGGTTCCAGTATTCACGCCTGATAATCAAAATTCATCGAAACCGGGTCCCCACCTGGTTGCTGCACGCTAAGCGAACCAGAGATCGATATCGCAGCCATATTCTCTCTTGCAGACCGTGTACTCTTCATTGACAAGGTTTCACGTATACTGTTTATTACCGAGTGCATCGTGTTGCTGGAGTGCATCGAAGTCATGCTGCCGATTATTCACAGTACGATCCCAATGACGTTCTGATTGTTGTGACGATACTTACGAATTCAATCGATTGTGTGCGCTAGGTATGCACGATATTGTGCTATCTTTCATGCACAACGGTTCGTACTACCCTGAGTTAGCGTAGCGTTCAAGTTCTCAACTCCTGTTGTCCATTCTAAATGTACTTGTCTACGCATTGCTTGGACTTACGTCTCTGGTCGTGGTAATCGTTGTGCTGAAGCGCACATTGGGTTTCTCGTCATGGCAGCAGCTTGCTTTGTATTGGAGAGGCAAGCACCAAACATTCAGAACAAGTTGATTGTCACATTTATCTATGCCATGCAGATTTCTTTGGTTCACCTCGGTCTGCATTTTCGCCATGATACTTTTTGTTCCTATGGGATAATGCTGATCGCACGTTGTGTTTGATGGTACAGGCGCAGACTTCAGCTTCAAATTCGCGTGGTTACATCAGTAAAGTTGTAACTGGGCGTACAGAGTATATGCCATATACTTCGGAGTATGTGTTGCTCGACTACATGAAACTCTTAGGATGTTGATCAATCCAGTCACTTCAAATACACTCCCAGAGCTCTCTCCATAAATCGAGCTGGAGAAAAGACCTTGTGCAGTAATGGTCGACAGATAAACAACGTAAGCGGTGGGACCTATTGGTAGCGGAAAATGGTGAGATACAAGACCGCGGATTCGAAGCTAACATATTATGAAATACTACCCTGACTAATACCTCTTAGTGATTCGGTTTCGATTATTAATGAACGAAGCACTCGAAAGCGGTTTACTGTTAGCAGTCACAAACAATTTGCTGTGAAATTTCAATTTGAAAACGTACGCTTTTTCGGCGTAAAGGTTCACAGTGATGAAAGTGAAACATGTAGTGATTAGTGATCGAAGCCAATAACTTCCCTCACCTTTGGAGCAACTCAAAATTAACACCAACGTACGAAGAGCTGTTGACCGCTAGCGTTTCCTGTAAATCGAGCATCTACCTTTAGCTCTGTTGGCATGTCATCAATTGAGTACGTCAGAACAGTACATGTATGCCAGTACAGAGACTCAGAATCAACCTATTCAGAAAAAAAAAATAACACTAATGCCGTATTTTACAAGGGAAGCTCTGAAATTTCCTTCTAGTGTATTGTTGGTATTGCTACAGTCCTAGCAGCAGCTTGTAAATGGTTCCTGTCCAGTTTTGACAAGGACTACTTACAGAAAGAATAAACTTCCATACTCCATCCACTAAGGGAATATTTTGGGTCGCCATATATTTTCAATTATGGGCCCGTTACCAGATATAAATCACCATTTAAAATTAAAATGTATTTTTTTCAATTCTGTAAGTAAATTCAAAATTATTGTAACTTCACATGGTTCAACCCAGTTTTTATTTTTAAACTGGATTAAATTGATTTAATCCATCCAAAATATGGGTTTATCCATTCCAAATTGGATACTTTGACACGTGGCCTTCCTCGCGCGAAATGGAAAGCTCTAACTCAATGGCGAGCGCCGACTCCATTCCAGCTTCGCTTCGAAAATCGTATGAAAATGCGGGCCAGGGTCATGTCTTCCGTTTTGTCGATGCCGGCAAGGTCACTGCGCAGGATGCATCTGTACTAGTGGAAAGTCTCCAACAGTATGAGCCACACCAGATTGCGAATCTGTTCGATCGATCGACCAAGGCTGACAGCGTGGCGAGTGCGGCAGCTGATGAAGTGACACCACTAGAAGAAGGAGTGGTGCATCAGCTGACTGAGACTGCACCAGAATTGAAGAAGAAATGGCTCGACCTGGGTCTTGAGGCTGTTTCGAAAGGCATGACAGGTGCTTTGATACTCAGCGGAGGGCAAGGCACGCGTCTAGGCTTCGCTGGCCCCAAGGGCATGTACGATATCGGCCTCCCATCCGGAAAGTCGCTCTTTGAGATCTTCGCGTTGCGGGTTCTAAAGGTGCAGGAGCTGGCACAGACTCGCTTCAATCTAAGCGAATCACCTAAAATCCCGCTGCTTATCATGACCAGCGAGATGAACCACGATACAACCGTGTCCTTCTTCCGTGACAACAAATATTTCGGTCTCTCACAGGATCAGCTTCATTTCTTCCGCCAGGGAACACTACCGTGTTTTACGGACGACGGCAAGTTCATTCTCGAGACAGCGAGTCAGTTGGCAAAGGCTTCGGACGGAAACGGCGGTATTTACCCAGCTTTAAAGCGCAGTGGAATGCTTGATCTCCTTACTGCGCGCAATGTGCAATATCTGCACGTGTTTTCGGTGGATAATGTGCTCTGCAAGGTGGCAGACCCAGTGTTTATCGGCTACTGCATCGACCAGGACGCCGACTGCGCCAACAAAGTGGTGTGGAAGACTCGTCCCGACGAGAGTGTGGGTGTCGTGGCCAAGCGCAATGGAGCTTACTGTGTGGTGGAGTATTCAGAGCTTGATCGTGCTGCGTCAGAGCAGGTGGATCCTCATACCGGCAAGCTCAGCTTCGGTGCTGCCAACATTTGCAACCACTTCTTCCGTCTCGACTTCCTCCAGCGCTGCTGCAACCAGAACGACGCTATATATCACGTAGCTAAGAAGAAAATCCCGTACGTGAATGACGAGGGCACGGCTACGATCACTCCGACGAGCAACACAGGCATCAAGCTCGAGACTTTCATCTTTGACGTCTTCCCACTGTCCAAAAGCATGAAGGTGCTGGGTGTGGCTCGTGAAGATGAATTCGCTCCTGTCAAGAACGCGCCGGGGAGCGCCTCGGACTCTCCGGACTCTGCGCGTCAACTCATTTCGGAGCAGTGTAAGCGCTGGCTGGTGGACGCAGGTGCGACCTTCGCGGACAGCTCGTCCGACGCAGTCTGTGAGATTCTACCGACTCTGTCGTACAATGGCGAGGGTCTCGAAGGCGTTGCGCGCGCGAAGTCTCCGATCCAGCTCCCTATTGTTCTTAGACGCGATTGAAGACACTTGTAGAGCAGTTTGTAACCTGCAAAAATGAATTTGATTCTTTCTCTTATCGCTCAACCTGGTAGGGGAGCATTAAGCTAACACAACGACAACCATCCTGCACCTCTCTGTCCGTCCGATCCGTAGCCGCCGTCATCCTTCGCTTCGCAGCCCGCTCCGTTAATCCAGCAACGCGCGCCGAGTCGAAAGCCAGGTCGTCCCGTCAGCCAGTGGAACAATGTAGAAAAAAAATCAAACGCACAATGCACATGATCTCGGGCCATGTGAAACAAACAAGAACATGGGGGCACACAAGGCACACGGTAAGAGAACACCGACTATCGCAGCAGCAACCAGACTCACGCACGCACACGCCCTAGGCAAATCCCAGGCTGTTCCGCGGCGAGTACTCGTCCCTCGGTCCGTCCGATTGTGTTCTCAAACTGTGTCAGCATTCCGTCCGTTCCTCGTCCGTTGCGCCGCTCTACTCCTCCTTAGCTGCCTCCTTCTCGGGCTCCGCAGTGGGATCCTCTTCCGTTTTAGGCTCCTGTTCCGTCTTGGGCTCTTCCTTAGGCTCCTTCTCCGTCTCCACGTTCTTCTCAACGTCATTAGCACTAGCTGCTTCCTGGTTCTTACCATCTTCCTGCTTCTTATCATCCCCCTCTTTCTCCTTCTCACTCTCCTTATCCGCCGATGCGCTGCGCTTGGCCTTCTTCTCGCCCTCCGCATCCTCGCTGCGACTGCGACTGCGCTTCTTACTGGAACGACGCGCACTGCGACTACGCGACCTGCTTCGGCTTTTGCTGCGGCTTTTGCTGCGTCCGCGTCCACCTGTCTCGCGCACACGCACGTACGAATTCTCGGTGCGGCCGCGGAATTCCGAGTCGTCCAACTTCTCCACCGCGTACTTCATGTCGCGCTTGTTGCTGTACTCTACGACGCCGCCTCCACGTCCGTCCACCTCCGTGAAAGTCACATCGCCGGCCTTGCGCATAAAGTCCTTGAGGTCTTGCCACGACACGCGCGGCGGCAGGTTCGATACTTCCACTGTAAACTCGCCGTTTCCGCGGATGTTGCGCGGGTATCGGGCTGACCCACGGTCACGGGTCGATTCGCGGCGACCACCATTGGCAGGCTCGACGCGCAGCCGCGCGCCGTCGTAATCGTAGCCGTCGCGGCCACGGATGGCGTCTTCGGCGTCACGCGCGTCCTCGAAGTCCACGAAGGCAAAAGCCGGCGGACGAGACGGGAACTTGACGTCGATGTCGCGGATGCGTCCGTACTTGTAGAAAATATCTTCTACCTCGCGTGTGCGGATGTCCATGGGCAAGTTGCCAACGTACACGCGCGTTCCTGACATGATTCTGTATTTGAAACTCCACCTGCGCTTGACTGAGAGAATGTATGAGTGAGCAGAGAAGGCGGAATTCGCGCCAGTCAGAAGCAAACCTATTCTAATTCATATCTGCGACGGAATAGGATATTGTGTGGAGCACATGAAATGTACCCATTCTTGGCTTGCTCCATTTTGGCATTGAGGCCCAAACCTAGTCTTTGGAGCCAGCACTTTCAATTTAGCCAAGCGACGCACGAAGCCTCGACAGATTAGTACATCTGCTGGAGGCGTTGGGAGTACAAAGTGTACCTCAAATCAAGAAGGCTTACATGGGAGATAAACCGGACACTTTGAGGAGGTGGACACCGCAGCCACAGCGGCGGGGCCGAAGGGAGTTGCAGGTTCACAAGGACGCAGAAGAAAGCGGATCGCCACCGAAAACCAAGACGACACGAACACCGAGCCCACAGCTCATCCAACAGACATAATGACCTAGGAAGAAATTTACGGAGCTGTCGTTCAAGCATGAGAGCACGACAACAATGCCCACCAAGAGAAGCTTGGAAGGACACGGATGAGGAAATGATCGCCCACTTTTTTTTCTCGATTCCTGCCAAGAGGGAGAGCATACCAGTCCACAAGCAACGATACCCACAACTGAAGGGAGATGATCCACCTTCAGTTGATAAAGTTCTTTGAGCAAGCATGCGTGATGAGGGAGATCCCATATGCGGTATGGCACGAGCACCTCACGGATATCTGCTATGAGTATCTCAATCTCTGATAGAGGTCACGGATCTTAGAAGACGTAGGGGCTTGTGAGAGCGAAGGGAGGAGTCACCACTCGGAGAAGAAGACTGGAGCGAAGACCACTTGAGGGGAAGAAGGAAGATTCTGAAGTGATTGATTTATCGGAGCTTACACTGTTCTCACTACCTAGTCTGCATCCAATCATTGGGGTCATTCAATCACCAACACTCTGCACTCGTCCAATCATCCTACTCGTCTAATCACTGGTGGCGTAATCAACGTACCATAATCACCGCGGGATCGTGTTGGACAGGTTCGGGAACCGGTATATACCGTCAGGAACCGGCAACCCTCAATAATCTCCTCTGTTCTTCGGCAGCTGTTTTTGAGAGCTAGGCTAGCAATGTGAAGTGGTTGCGAGTGTTGGCGGTTCATCTCTGCCAATGATGCCTGAACCGAAGCCAGATGAGCGCGCTGCTTGGTGAGAATCACCTGTGCGTGTTGGATCTGGCGAGGATAGAGAATCGTCGAGAGTGCCGTCGATGCCGGCAGAACTGTTAACGCCGCCACTGGTGCAACGGCCACCAAGCATATCTGGAGAAATAATTTATAGAGGCCTGGGCGACTGGGAGAAGAGTGGGACACTCTCCTTAAGGCAACTTTATGTCACTCAAAAGTGCCTTGAGACATTGTATGAGTTGTCGATTAACAACGCCGACGGTTTCATTTGCCCAAGGGCAGTAGGCTGTAACGAAATGATGGGCGCCATCCACGGACTTACGTATGCACTCGACAACATCATTCTTGAAGTATGCGGCACGATCAGACACACAGAGCGTAACAAAACCAAATCTCATGAACAACGCAAGGAGGACATAAGCGGTCTCGTGTGGCGTGGCGGCACTGCACTCAACGAGCTCCACAAAACCCGATAAAAATAACGAGAACGTCCTTCGTGCCGTTAGTTCTGGTCGGCAGCGATAGTAGTCAAAATGCAGGATTTCATTTGTTTTACGTGTCACGTGTAAAGCTTGTCCAAAAGGCCGATGCGGGGGCTGTCCGCCTACAACACTGCAGTACAAACATGTTCTGAGGAGTTGCTTCACATCTGCATCCAGTGAGCTCCTTTCGAATTGGCTCTTGAGCGCTTGATTGATTGCTTGCTCACCACGATCATGCATGAGCTACGATGCACAGGCGAGCCTACATATCATCTGCCTCTGAAGGAATCCAGATCTGTCCAGTGTCAACGCGATAAATGCGCTGATCACCGTCCCAGCAACACTCACGCAACGGCACGGAAGGATCTCGCCAAGCCATCGCCTCTTGCTGGACCTGAAGCAGTTCATCGTGTGTAAGCCATTCAGACTCGGCCGATTGCGAACGGGACACTGTCTCGAGTACCATAACCGTCTTGAACGCGATCGGTTGCGCCTCCTGTGGTGCACTTGAACTGCCCCCAGCGTGTCAGCAAATCACCCCAGACATTGGTTTACTCTGGAACATGCTCTTTTTTATACTTGAACAACGCAAGTGTGGATGCCCAGTGATGAAGCTTGTCAGCCTGGAAACGAGTAATTTTCGGGTTGACGGAGTGGGGGTTGAAGATGTACTGCAGGTTTCTACGGTCGGTGAATAGCGTAAACCCACCAGATCGCAGCAGTAAGTAGTTGAGCCGCTTGCAGGTCTCTACGATCGTGAAGGCTTCTTTTTCAATTATAGCCCAACGAGAACGTGCGCCCTTGAAACCCCGCTAATGAAGGGGCTTTAGTTCTTGCTGACCAGGCTGGAGAGCAACCTAGCTGCACCCCAAGGTGCAAGATGGCATCTGCATACATCATCACTTGCCTTCGGATGGGCTAGCAGAATTATTTGAAGAAGAGCTTCTTTGACACGTTCCACAGTGCCCTGTGCTTCTGCGACCACCCGATCGACATTAGCGCAACGCGCTGAAGTTTTTTCTTTTTAAGGCTACCAACACTCGTGGTGGCCACGTCGAGGATGCTGTTGAACTCTGCCGTCAGCGCCGATAAGTGTGGAATATTCTGCCTCATCCATCCGACGGCGCATATGAACTGCTGTTTATCCCCGGCGATTTGGGGAGCGGACATTTCCACTCACCCCTGGATCCGCTCAGAAAAATGAGCGACACCAGCCGCCGAGATTACTTTGCCGCACCCTATTGCCTGCCGCACGGAAAAGTGGCACTTGCGTGCGTTCAGTTGCCCCTATTGTTCACAGTGATTGATAATTGCCTCTAGCACGTTGATGAGATCTTCGGGTGTCTCGGCAAATTCAAGCACGTCGTCGAGCCACACTAAAACCTCTTGTACAATATTGGGCCCATGATCTCCTTCATAGTTTGCAGGCAGAATGCCACTAAGTCGCTCGCCCCCATGGGCACCCTCGTCGGCATCAACATACCCAACTTCGTGATAATTATGTAGATCTTGCGAATTTTCGAGACGCGGGAGCTGACCGAAACAACGAATCACATCAGCGTCAAAATAGTATTCGCTGTTTTCCACTGCGCTTATATCAGACTCTAAGTCGGGCATCGGCCACAGAAGCGTATCTGTCAGAGCGTAAGCGGTCGGTAATAGACTGGCATCCAAAGATCGTCACTCTTCTTGGGGACAATCCGGGGAGCCGACGCCCAGAGACTATCAGAGTTAAGCACCATACCGCTAACCAGTAGGCGTTGCACACGGTCTTCGAGAAACGCCTCGCGCAGTGCCTCGCACAGTACCACAATGACATCTTTTTGGTGATTGGGGCGCACACCTGTGGATGTGGCCATTTTGTCGAGCTCGTCTTCATCCGTAGGCTCCGGTTCATCACGAAATGCCGCTGCCACCAGAGACTGGTTCTTCGTTAAAATGGAGTCGGGGGGACGCTCTTGCCGTCCAACTCTCACGTCTTGTTTTTCTCACGCGATGACGACAGGAGATCATTCGCGGAAGATCCCAGTGTCACCCTAAAGGGTCATCCCATTTCTTCTTCGTGCAGCCAGCAGTCGAATCCGCGTAGAACCAGCAGTGCGCTTCTTACTGGAACGACGCGCACTGCGACTAC
>NW_008649018.1:163393-164648 GCF_000247585.1 Phytophthora nicotianae INRA-310 | reverse complement strand
TTCCCCCCCCTCCCCGCTGTCCACTCGTCTGCTCTGGCGTCTCCGAAGGAGGCAGTGGGGGGGGGTAATCCTTCTGTTTCGATGGTGAGGCCTACGAGGTGGTGGTGCTTGTCGCGCGTTCCACCGACATCGTGAGCCGGATTTCGTCCGTTTTTTCCGAAACGTTAACTTTATTCTGAATCCACGGGACCCTCGACGTCTGCCTGCCGTGCAGTAAAATCTGAACTGGAATGCATTGACAGCGTAGCGGAAGCGTCTTGAACCTCAAGAAACGTAGCAGATCTCAAGTTCTATCCTACCATTACCGATCCCAAAGCCGTCCTTCAACTGCTCCTTCAGTACAGCTGAAGGGAAGATCACTAGGCGTATACGCACGTCAGCTTTGCAAAAGTATCTATGTATGATGGTCAGCTGCGGATGCTCGGCTAGAACAAGGGAGGATGGATGAAGATCCCCGTGCCGTAACTGAAGGTATTGGTGATTACGACAATGCTCGAAGACTCTAGACTGGAAGATGCGTACCTATTTTGGTTAAAACGTTGAGATGGTTCTTCGCTGTATCAGTTCTGATGCTTATTTTCGTGGATATGGATACCATTTTTTAAAGCCTTTTTATATATCAAGCGAGCCAATTCGCACAGAATTGTAGCTCAGGTTTCCTCTATTATGATTCCATTGTTTCAAAAAAAAAAAACTGGTTTTTGTGACTCACACAGGATTGATAGGGTGTACATATGTATTCAAATAACTTCTTCCCCTGGAGCAACACATTTTTACCCAATCAAATGTTCGTTCACAACTTTTAGCGAATAGGTGCGATAAAAACTAGTAGTTGACGGTCTAGTTTTTAGTAGTTACTGGTCATGTCATACGAAGCGAAGATTTCGCATTAGTAAGAGAAGACCTTATCGTAGTAGGTAAATGTCTTGTAGTAGTAGTCAAGTATCTGTTTTAGTAGGTTGTCATAGTACTAAAATAACTTGCCGTAGGGAGCAAATAGTATTTGCATATCATGTCACAGCTACCATACATATGTTTAGTGCACTTTGTTGGGGCTTTTTGTAACTTTCTCTTTTGGAAATGACTCTATCGGTGTACTTTAGCACTTTTATTGCAAAACTGGTAGTTTGTTGACTGGATCGGTACGTTAAAAACAGCTGGGTATTTTCAGTCTTTGGCGGTGTGTTAATATGAATTGTAACAGGTCTATTGTCGCCTGCTTGCTGGCGAGTCAAATGGCCCGTGCTGCCGCTAC
>NW_008649018.1:160895-161493 GCF_000247585.1 Phytophthora nicotianae INRA-310 | reverse complement strand
TCCGTTTGTCAACAAAGACTTCTACGTATCCACCTCGCCCTCCGTCACGCTGCATCCTTGGTGCCCACGCGAAGCGTTCTCTCAGCCTCGATCCAGCCACACCGTTCGAAGCGTCGGCTGCCACACACCGCGCCGTCCAAGACCCAATCTGCTGCTTCACGCACCCGTTGGTCGTGGCTTCCACCTCTCACACACTCGTTGTTATCACTCCCAATGCCGCTGCATCCGCTGGTAACCACCACTGTCACGACATTTCACCACTAAGATCGCGTCTCTGCGGCTCTGACACCCTCCACACAATGGGCGCGGCGACCACTCGCCGTGCTCATACCTATTACGACCTTCTGGCTGAGATCTTCAACCGCCACCAACGTTCCGGAACGATCACTGTCGTCTCGTCCTCCGTCTTGGCCTGCCAACCTATTACAAAATAAACGTCTAAACCGGTGTAAGGATAAATCGAGCAGCTGAACACCGTACTAACAGAACTACAAATACCCCAAATGAGGAGTTCTTTCCGCCAGCCTACTTACGAAGCTGCCGCCGTTTCTTTTCCCAGATCTAAAAATAACGAGAACGTCCTTCGTGCCGTTAGTTC
>NW_008649018.1:156397-157066 GCF_000247585.1 Phytophthora nicotianae INRA-310 | reverse complement strand
CTATGTTACCCACACAGGAAGCGCATCCCGCGTCTCCCTCTTCAGTTATGGTCTGGACGACCTCGTGTGGAACTGTGCTACCCGCATGTGGACCAAAGTTACCCACTTGGCGGACGCTTGCCTGTATCGCCACCTTCGAAGTTCCCTCGGAGTCGTTGTATACGTTGACGACTCCTAAGCATCCGCTGGATGCTTCGGTACCTTGGCTGTCCTTGCGGGCGCCCCAGGTCCTGACAAAGGTGGGAACATGACTCACTAATGCTCTGTCGGTCACTGCAGGGCGGCTGGCACCAATTGCCTTGCCTCGCCAGTCGATCCAAGGCTCGTATTTCTCAAGCCATGGTATGTCCAGGATCATATCGTGGATTCATGTCGAGAACAGTAAACTATTCGAGGCTGTCGAAGTCTTCGAACTTGACAGCCAGATCCAACTGGATGTTGGGGACATTGGCGGCCTTCCCGTCGACCAGTCTCACTGGTATGTCCAGGATCATATCGTGGATTCATGTCGAGAACAGTAAACTATTCGAGGCTGTCGAAGTCTTCGAACTTCACAGCCAGATCCAACTGGATGTTGGGGACATTGGCGGCCTTCCCGTCGACCAGTCTCACTGACACTGCCCCGTTGCCTTTGCTTTCTCTCAAAGCACCGGTCAACCTGTTGCTGTT
>NW_008649018.1:151473-154482 GCF_000247585.1 Phytophthora nicotianae INRA-310 | reverse complement strand
TTTTTTTTCGGTCCCAGTAGCTGCTTCCATCTACCGCCGGGCGTTGTGAGAGCGGCAACGTCGTTCCATCTATTAATCCTACGCAGCCAGGGAAGCCCTATGCAGCCAACACGGCTGAAATTTCACGCCTTCTAGCTCGAGAAGTCCATATTCACTGTTGGCGTACCGTTTTGAGAGCGAGTAAGACTCGAGTAGTATAAATGACGACTGATCCAGTAACTATTCGAAACCGTCGATGGAGTTCACCAACGCTGGCGGCGTTTCCGTTTTCACCGAGGCGGGCAAGAGAGACGGTGAGCTGTACGGACACAGATCTTTGTTTGTGGGTTACATTGGGATCTGCCGAGTGAAAAATGTCATTGTAGTAGATGTAGTCATGAAGGACAGCGAATGAAGAATTGGATACCCGTGCCAGCTGTCGAAAATCGTTGTCTGGTAACGCCATTAAGGCATCAAACTCGACGCGTCGATGAGGCGATCCGACGCGATCACACAGATATCGGCTTGTAAAAACGGATAGGAACATCACCCATAGCATGTCCGTCTCATTCTCATCGCCATTGGCGATGCTGATGGCGCAGGCGGCATCCAAATCGCTGAGAAGTTCGTGCCGCTCTGAAGTGTACGACATCTGCAAAGGGGGAAGTAAATGCTCAAGGGACGACGCAGCTAGATTTGAAAATCCAAATTCACCGTGTGTACAGTGCTGAAATCAGAGTGGTACGGCTGGCGAAATACTGTCGTATCTGAGTAGAGGTGTCAACGTTGTTGGCAACAGACGGATTCAACGCAAACGTTATGAATTGATATGTTATGCTTTCGAAACAGATCCTGAATCTACCCTGAACATAATCTTTGAGTTTGTATGCATGTAATGAGCTCATGCAGTAGCTGCTACTGCCCTACTCGGTTAGCGTTTTGTTTTCGGCGATAAAGACCAAGTCTCGAATCATACCGGTCGACAACATGTTCTCTTCGCGGTCGCCACATTGCCACTGGTAGAAAAAGCGCGCTCCGATGGAACCGAGGTTGCAACGCAACCGAGCCATTTGCGCGCCAAACGAGCAATAACAGGAAACGTAGCTGCCTTCCGCTTCCACCACGTCAGAGGATTGCTCTCACTGGAAATGTTCGCAGCATACTTCCAGTACAGCGCTAACTCCGACTCGCATTCGATAGTAATGTTCATGTCTTCAGATGCACCAACGCCTTCTTCATCATCGGAATTGGAGGTATCGACTCCGTAGCCAATCGAACGAAGCATTCGAGCATCTCTTTGCTTTGGTGGAGGGGACATGAATGCCGGGCGGTGCGGCTCTCTGCTGCAGCCAGTTGACCAACTGTTCTAGTAACGTTAATCATAGCACCAAGAATCTGCTGCCTTGTCAGCCCTTTTTCTTCAGTGCAAGTGACCCATTTTAGAAAAAAAAATGGGTTCAGACAAGAAATCCACATCCTGCCGTCTTTAGTTTTCCCAAGCGTTTTTCAAAAAGTTTAAGAAAAGCACCTCGCACAAAATCCATCTCCAATTGCACACTGTTTGCAGATTCACGATCACAAGAACTGCCTTTACCATCAAACAGATCTGTCTACTCTAGTTCGTTGCAAACCATCGTTAGAAAGGGATACGTCATTGCTAGTGTCGGGTAATTCTCGCCACTAAGTTTTCTCGTCGCTAACGCAACCCGCGCAAGAAGCTCCAACAAGGAGTCAATAGCTAACCAGTCCTCCAATTTTGGACGAGTCAATCGTAGCCGTGGAAACTCCTTCTTGCCTTCAGGACGAGCCACGTGAACGAAAAACTTATCTACTGCCATCTCAAGCTGCAAAAGGCGAACAAGCATATCGTATGTACTGCTCCATCTTGTAGTGCAATCCACAACGGTTGATAAGGGGACAGTTACTCCCAGGTCCTCTTTCTGAAACATCGCCAGTCGATTTGCTCCAACTTGCGACTTGTGAAAGTAGACTGCCAATGAACGAAAAATGCCGACTGTTTTCTAGTTTTAGCCACTGCATCACGTTCACTCGCCGACAGTTCGTCACTTACGAGTTGATCAATCTCGTCGATAGCACTATCTCGCAGGGCTTCAACTGCTGCCGCCTCAGCTTGCTCTTCCTCAGTGAGAAGTGGAGCTACGGGAGTGCTTTTCTTGGCTAAGATTTCTCTTATCGCAATTTCGTCTCCCTTTTATTCTTTATTAGCGCACCAGCGACTATGAGATGGAGTGCATGCGCGACGCAATGCAAGTGATAGACGCCAAGTATGTTTCCAGCCGACACCGCGTTTGCCGCGCCATCTCGGAGTAGCACAGCACACGTTCCCTTTCGCAACCCCAAGCGAGAGACCACATCATCGACAGCAGCAGCAATCACTTCACCTGTGTGAGATCCAGGCAATGTTCAGCTTCGAGAGTCCAGTTCGCCATAACAAAATGCTCAACCAGGTAGTGGATGTTACGGCCATGAAACTACGCTGACGCAGATCTGTCCAAATATCGGTCGTCAGGCAGTAGTCTAAACAATCGTATTTCAGAATCGCCTGCAACTTCGATCAAAAATCTGTGGCCAAGCCAATGCTGTTGTCTCTCAGTTCGGTTCGATGGGAACGTGACGCTTGATGCTATCAAGATCGTTTGCAACTTCAGGTACGACCGAAATCCTTCGTCTTCTACGAGGGCCATAGGTCGCTGGTATCGCGCGAGCCAAATGGCTAGCTTTCTGTCAACCAGTCGTTGGTCCTCGGAGCTGAGCGCCTTAATTTTCTTTTGGGGCGCACTTGAATATGAACTGGAAGAGTCTCTCTTGTTTCCGCGGGGCTTCTTTTTATCTTTGTCCCTGTAGTACTCCTGTATTTTTTCTTGATGATACGTCTCCACATGCTTCATCACAGCAGTTGTCTGTCCAATCGTGTACGGTAGTGCGCAGCAGCATTCCAGACAAACGCGGATTCTGCATGGCGGGATGGATAGCAACTCTTCTTCCTTGATCTGGGATTACGCTGGATCC